>NC_050603.1:26868177-27103177 GCF_013368585.1 Megalops cyprinoides | reverse complement strand
GTGGTTCAGTGTCTTGCTCAAGGACATTGACAAGGCAAAGGAGATAGCTGGAATTCAACCTGGGACCTTCCGATTCCCAGATGGCTACTCTACCTGCCCCTGATAATGCCCTTGTTTATTTTTTAATGCCGTTGTTCAATGTCTATTTTATCTATTCTTCCTTTGTGCAGTGCATTTCCCTGTAGCCCACACTCTCCAGTCCCCAGTGAGGAATATCCAAGAGATCCAAGAGAGGCCTACAGTTATTCAGTATGCCCCCCCTAGAGAGGTAATAACGGTAAAAGCAAAATCACTGCCTGAAAAGCCCATTTCTGCCTTGAATATAGTGCTTTTGTAGCCTACATACATCTGCCTTGCATATAATGCCCTTATTTTTTAATCTATTCCTCCTTTATGTAGTTTATTCATTTAGTCTTTATTCATATGCATTTTTAATTACAGTCTCTGGATAGTAGGTCAGTTTACATTCCATTACATTTCACTTGAATGTTGTATAACTGTATGTGTAACAAACATCCTCAAGCATCCACAAGATTCCTCATCGAAAAAGGACAGCGTGGAAGAAAGAGGTTGTACAGTAGTAACTGAGTTCTGACCTGTTGGTCATTTGCTTGGCCTACTCAAGTTTATGGGCATGATGGGGGTATGGCCTGTTCAAACTGTTCATGTTGAGACCAAAAAAGAAAAGACTCTGTGTGCAGTGCCCTTCGGATGTATTCTTCACCTGACTGCATGCACCAAACGGTGATGTCAGTACGGTTCGCATGTGATTTGACTCACTGAAAAGTTGAAAAAGTTGAAACAGAACATTTTTAATTATTCATTTATTATTGTTATTATTACTAATTTTTCAGGTTATTGATGCATATGTGCATATCCTTGTTAAAAAACAGCAGGCAAATGGAAATTATATTTCTGTAGCTTTTGTTTCATGTTTCTTGCACTACAATTTAGTATTATACAATCTTCAATTGTTTTTAACAGAAACCTGTTCATCAGCTCAGTGCTGTGGTATCGACTAGTTTGTTTTCTGGAACATTCCAGGCTCTCAGAAAGGTAATTTATTTGCTGGTTATTATTTAGCAGTATTACTTGCCAACACCAATGATTAACAATAATTTGGTATGAAACCCATTCCTCAGATGAAATTTCCAGTGGAAGAAAGGTGGATTTGCCCTGTAAATGCTGGCGCTTACTGGATTTTAGTGGTTTGTTACCTTTCTTATATTATTTTCATCAGACCTATTTTTTGCATGTATCATGTATAGACATTTCAGTTGACCTCTGCAGCAGAGCTCAGTCACTTTGGATAAAAGGGTTTGCTACATCAATACAAATGTTGTAATGTGATAAAAAAACATGAATGCATTAAACATTTTTAGATTGTCAAAATGTCAGACAAGACACTTTTGCTGATTGATTCACTGGCAAACGAAGGTGTCTATGAGCGCAAGATGCTACGAAACTGGAGGTAACGGTGCTTGTGATAGTTTCAACTTTAAAAAGATAGACTGATCAGATTTTAAGATGACCTTTACAAAGTTTGAAGCTCTTGCTTTTTCATGTTAAGAGAATTTGCCTCATTCTCTTGTCACTGTGTGTTCTTGTCATGCCTTTTTAACAAGAATTAGGAACTTCTTGAGGATGGCAGAACATGAAGACCAGGGAGAAAAATGGACAGTACAAAGAATGCAGCACAACAAGCAGCAAGATTCCAGCAGCTGTGGGATTTTAGTGTTTCATGTGTTTCATGCTCATCATTTGTGAATTGAATGTTGGCTTGTGCTAAGAGATGATTGTTGAGGGCATTATGAAAATACCACACCCCCATTTTCAGCAGAAGCAAACACCAAGCACTGTGATTTTTTAATATGGGAATATTTTGCACAGCGCAGAGAACTGTTTACATGCAGCACAAATTTAGCTGTAATTCACAGCAGAGTCTTCTGATTAAGTCTCTTAAATATAGTGCTATGATTAATTAAACACTGATACTTTGGTTTTGTGTTAATGAGGTTTCTTAATGATCTTGATTGCTGTTCATGTAGTCTTATTATATGTGCTTTTGTACCTTTCTTTGGATGTTGCTCCAAAGTAAGCGTACCATGAGTAAGTGTAAATATACACTATATGGACAAAAGTATTCGGACGCCTGACCATTACACCAACAGGGACTGTAATGACATTGTATTCAAATACATATACTTTAATATGGAGTTGGTCCCCCTTTTGCAGCTATAACAGCTTCCACTTTTCTTGGAAGGCTTTCCACAAGATTTTGGAGTGTTTCTGTGGGAATTTGTGCCCATTCATTCTGTAGAACATTTATAAGGTCAGGCACTGATGTTGGACGAGAAGGCCTGGCTCGCAATCTCCGTTCCAGTTCATCCCAAAGGTGTTCGATGGGGTTGAGGTCAGGGCTCTGTGCGGGCCAGTCAAGTTCTTCCACACCCAACTCATCAAACCATGTCTTTATAGTCCTTGCTTTGTGCTCTCTTGCACAGTCATGTTGGAATAGAAAAGGACCTTCCCCAAACTGTTGTCACAAAGTTGGAAGCATAGCAACATTGTCCAAAATGTCTTGGTATGCTGAAGCATTAAGATTGCCCTTTACTGGAGATAAGGGGCCTAGCCCAAACCCTGAAAAACAGCCTCATACCATTATCCCTCCTCCACCTAACTTCACAGTTGGCACAATGCAGTCAGGCAGGTACCGTTCTCCCAGCATCCGCTAAACCTAGACTCGCCCATCTGACTGCCAAACAGAGGAGTGTGATTCATCACTCCACAGAACACGTTTCCACTGCTCCACAGTCCAGTGTCAGTGTGCTTTACACCACTCCATCTGACGCTTGGCATTGGACTTGGTGATGTGAGGCTTGCATGCAGCTGCTCGGCCATGGAAACCCATTCCATGAAGCTCCCGCCACACAGTTTTTGTGCTTATATTAATGCCAGTGGAAGTTCGGAACTCTTCAGCCATGGAATCAGCAGAGCGTTGGCGACTTTTACGCACTGTGCGCCTTAGCAGTCATTGACCCCACTCTGTGATTTTACATGGTCTTCCACTTCGTGGCTGAGTTGCTGTTGTTCCTAAATGCTTCCACTTTCTAATACTATCACTTACAGTTGACCATGGAATATCCAGCAGGGATGAAATTTCACGAACCGTCTTATTGCAAAAGTGGCATCCTATCACAGTACCACTCTTGAAGTCACTGAGCTCTTCAGAACGACCCATTTTGTATCACACATGTTTGCAAATGGAGACTGCATGGCTAGGTGCACTTCTTTCTATTTCTTTCTATTTGTTGTATTTTATACCTCATTTATTTTATTCAATTTATTCTTTGTTGTTTTGATGTGTGTTGGACGGTGCAGTTGTGACCCTCAAATTTCCTTCGGGATTAATAAAGTATTTCTTATTCTTAGGTGCTTGATTTTATACACCTGTGGCAACGGGTCTGATTGAAACACCTGAATTCAATAATTAACAGGTGTGGCCAAACACTTTTGTCCATATAGTGTATGTATATATTTATTTACTACAGAAAAGCTTTTTGTCTCAAATAATGGTCACAGCAGTGACAGTGGAACAGGGAGTAAACATAGAGAAGTTATAATGCAGACTTGTGCATGGTGTATCTCGCTTTTCCAGAGTTTAACATGGCAGTCACTTTGTGAGCATAGTATGGCAGTGCTTACCTTGTGTATGATGTGAATGTAGCAGGGTACCAAGCTCCAAGCTTACCCTGTGTATAATGTAGCAGGGTAGTGTTTGCTTCTAGCTTACTCTGTGTATAAAGTGAATGTAACAGGGTAGTGTTTGCTCCTATCTTACCCTATGTATAATTCAAAATCCTTACCTTCACATTTTCTGGGTGAAGACCTCTGGGGTGCTTGTCAATGTATCGGCACAGGTCTGTGTGCTGGGGGAGACGGGGAGAGAACTGATAACTGCTAAATGAACCAGAACAATGATGACAACTGACTTAACTTGTAATCTGTATTTCCAGTATATCTGGACACAGAGGTATGAAAATATGGATTAATAATGTTCTCATACAGTTTCATCAAAGTGAAAGTAGTTATCTTAATTCTTTAATTAATTTTTCTTGTTCTCACATCAAATTAAATGTAATATTTTTGAAAAGCATTCCTGTTCTCCGAGAAAATTCTCTCTCAGTGGACATAACTTCAGATTAATATTGTAAGAAAGAGATTGTTAGTTTCTATGTATTGTCTTAATTATATTATTCAGTCATTACTTCTACAAGCCTCCAGTTCTGTTGTCTGAATAAAAGTCTGGAGAAGTAGGAGCAATATTGAAATGGAATTGGTTATTCGTTGCTTCTCTTTTTCATTATAGCTAAAAGCCTTTGCCTTCCAGAGGGCACTGACTTCTGCACATGTTACAACACAGCACGTGAGGCTGAAAGAGTTTCCATAGTGAATAATTCAGATACCTTGCACACAGACACACGCACACACATGCAGGCACCCACATCCTCATATACACATACACACAAACACACATAGACAAACACACAAAATGCATGCCTGCACACACATCCTCACACCTGCACATACTCATGCATGCAGACACTGTAGTGCTTGTCTATTTTAATAAGAACACTGCAAAATGCAACTCTCTCCCTGTCACTTATATTAGCCAAGGAAATCATCTGATTAGAGACACATCTGCCATAAAGAATAATCAAAATATGCACTAAGCCAGTACAACAATCTTGGTTCAGTATATGGCACATATTCGTAGATTATATGTGTACTGTTATCTCCAAAAAATGTTCTGAGTTTGATTCTAATTTTAAGATGACAGTATGATCAGTCCATGAATCACAAAAAAGGCCACCTGAATTTGCCAGAATCTGGATGACTGGAAGCATGTCATAGTGTAATGAAACAAAAAATTGCTTTTCAATGTTTGTTAACAAGGTTAACGAGATTTACTGTATATGAAGTGTGTTTAAAAAAATAAATACATAAAAACATGTCTACATGGCAGGGTTCTATCATGTTTTAAGTTTTTTGTTTTTTTTTTTTTGCACCTAAAGGTCCTGATCCTATCAAGGGGTGTGGGTGTGAATAAACATGACCCATCAAAATGACTTGAATAAAGTTATTTGTGAACAAATACGGTTTTCTGCAATGCAAATAAAAGTTTAGTATTGAATATATTTGAGCAGAAAAAAGTATACAACCCATATACTTTTTCTGTTATATCAGAGTATGAATAAACATGGAGGGCACTCTATGCCAAATCACCCACTCTGTAGATATGCACCACTTTATTATGTACACCAACCTAATAACAAGTTGGTCTCCCTTTTGCCGTCAAAACAGCCTGAATATTTTAGCAAATGGGCTCAACCAGGTCAAATGTGCAGCAAAGGCATACTTGTACATGTCCATTCCAATGTTTCCCATAGTTGTTGCAAATTAACTGGTGGTGGACCTCTACTCTGAGCATGTTCCATCTCATCCCACAGATGCTCAAATGGATAGAGATCCGGTGACTCGGGAGGCCACTGCAGTAAGATGAATTCACTGTCATGTTCCCAGAACCATTCCTGGACAATACTTGCCTTGTGTCATGGAGCATTGTTTTGCTGAAACAGCCCATTCACAGATGGATACACTGCTGGTATTCAGGGAAGTGTCTTTTTGGCAACAATGTTCAGACATCCTGTGGCACTGAAACGTTGCTAGATTAATATTAAGTGACCCAGTGTGTGTCACAAAAACACAATTACACTGCTATGACCACTCTACACTGTTGACACCCGCTAGCCTGGATCCATGGCCTCATGCAGTTTTCACCATATACTGGTCCTTCCATCAGGATGAAACAGCAGGAAATAGGATTCAACAGACCAGGCAATGTTTTTCCAGTCCTTTGTTGTCTAGTGTTTGTGTTCCTTAGCGCACTGCAACTGCATCTTCTTGTTTTTTGCTGACAGAAGTGGTACTCAGTTAGGTCAGCAGCTGCTGTACCCCATCCATGATGAGGTACAATGAGCTGTGCATTCTTACATGTTTCTTTCAGCACCATTGTTGTACTCAGCTGTTAGTTGACTGACTGTAGCCCATGTGTTACTCTGCACAAGTTGTGTCATCTTCCATTGGTCTGTTTCATCAATGGTCTGTTTCTGACCAAAGGACTACCATTGACCGGATGTTTTTGGGTAGCGGACCATTCTCAATACATCTGTGACACTGTCATGAATGAAAACACCTGTAGGTTTGCTGTTTTTGCAGTACTTATACTGAAACATCTAAGACCCGCTATCATGCTGTGTTCAAAGACACTTATACTTTTTGTCTTGCCTATTCTATGTTAGCAACAGGCCTAGGTATATTCTAGGCACACAAACACACACAAGTACACAGGAAGTGCATGCACACACACAATCCATAGGTACCTGACAGGCTGCTTTAAGTAGCATAGTCTGAACATGTGATTCTGTCACTGATTGACCGATCTATGTAATGGCAAGGGCAGATGTACCCAATAAAGTAACCACATAGTGTATACTACATTTGTATATGTATAGGTATATTCCTAGGCCTAGGTATATTCTAGGCACACAAACACACACAAATACACAGGAAGTGCATGCACACACACAATCCATAGGTACCTGACAGGCTGCTTTAAGTAGCATAGTCTGAACATGTGATTCTGTCACTGATTGACCGATCTATGTAATGGCAAGGGCAGATGTACCCAATAAAGTAACCACATAGTGTATACTACATTTGTATATGTATATTTTGTGTATATGTGCATGTGTTTTGTCTTCAAAATGTTTTCCTTGGCACCACTATGCTTGCAAAGGAAGGTACATCTACAAATATAATTTTCAGGTTCTCCATCACATCAGCCCATATTGGGTCTGATAAGCTCTGATGCACTCAGATCAGACCAGATCAACTCATTATCAGATCACATCTGTCCATCTTCTTTCACTTACCATATACTCAAAGACCAGTGTGAGGGTTTTCTTTGTGTGGATAATGTCATGCAGAAGAACTATGTTTGTATGTTTCAGGCCCTTCAAAAGGGATGCTAGGCAGAGGAAACAAGACAAATGAAAATGATCTCAATCCATTATTCTTTAAAATCCTTTTCTAAACGTGGTAGAGATGATTATCTTAAAAAATTATCTCCTTTCCAGGGGAAAACTATGATTAACAGCAACATATATGCAAGATAAGCGACATACAAATACAGTTTTTCTGGCGACAACCATTTCTCCCACAGTATACTACATTTATGTCTGTTTTAAATTCAGTGCATCATTCAAGTGTAGAATTACACATATGATACAGCCCTGAATTAATCCTTAGGAGACACCTCAGAATACAGCAGGGTCTGATCTCACATCAGATCCAATCTGCAGTGAGACATACCCTCTCTGATGGCTGTGAATGGAGTGCCCTCCTCTTCCTGCAGTCGAATCACTTTCAGGGCAACCAGCATCCCATGCACCCTAAGTGTGTGACAGTAGAAAGCCAGTACAAGACAAGATGAGGGGGACTATCAAACCCGCTCGTATGGAATAAAGAATTGTTCTTGCAAAAATCAATCCACAACAAAACAGGCACTGATATTTTAATTGCGTTATTATTTCCAGATGAAAATTCAGGGGGAAAAAGCAAGGTCTGAATAAAAAGTAACCTATTTCACTGTTATAACAAACATTTTCTAACAGCTGCCTCAGCTTTCTGTACATCACTCTTGGGCTGCCATTGAGTATTAAAGTATTAAAGAAAAATAAGCTTCTCCAACCCCTCAAACTGTAGTGTTGAACAGCATCATATATTTATTACATTACTGGCTGCATGTTACTTCCAATAAACACAGAAAGCTAGAAGGTAAAAAGGATGCTGAAAAATTTATGACACCTGAACCAGGTGTCTGAATCTGCTTGACTAAGCCCAAAAATAACATAATAAATAACAGAATAATTTATATGTACTTACTCATTAATTGTTATATTTATTGGAGTCATTGAAATAAAGACTAATTGTTAAAACAAGTAAGTACTAAAACTGAATTAATTTTGAACTTACTTGCTCCTTCCTTTGTAAACTGTAGCATATGCACCTTCTCCCAGTCTCTCAAGCGTCTCGTAGGAATCTGCCTTCCCAAACTTGGGGATCATTGCCTACATTGAAACAACACAGTAAAGAAGCCTAGATGAGTATATATGACAGAAAAGGAAAGAATGACCCAAGAGAGGTGGAGTCCATTGCAAAAACCATCATAAGACATAAGACAAAACATACTCTGCCTCTTTTTAACTGAGGTCTGGGGAGGTCGATATCACATGTTTTCACTGTAAAAAGACCAAGGGCACAAACGTATGACCCAATGCTGAAATCTGTTTTTGGTATGAATAACCTTATTTATCCACTGTGGCTAGAAATATGTATCTTTTAATTGCTTTCAATAATTTTACTACAAACCTTACTACAGGAAAGCCTGGGCGGGGAGACCCCAGAGAGGGAAAACACGGGAGAGGACCACTTTTGGTCAGTAGTCAAAAACACACAGGAACTAAGGTACACAATGATGAACTTTAAAGTCATCCAATATTGTGCCCGTACAGTGTGACCTATTTATCCAAGACTGAAGTTAAGAATTTACCCCTTAGAATTTACCCCATGTTTCAGTTCTTCACTGGCTAAACAAGACACCTTTCAATTCAAAGGAAATACAATATGGCACCCACACCATGTGACAGCAGAATGCTGTTCTTACAGCGATCACACTGGCTCAGAACTGTCACCAAAAACAGTACAGCACATCACACCACACCACAGACCAGCACGGAACAGCACAGCTAACACACAGTTGCCTATACCTCCTGTCCTCTCCCCTGTGCCCCCTCTGGGTGGCCATGCCTTTCACACAACACACTGGACTATATAAATTATAATTAAACTAATTCTTCAGTCTTTCACTCATCCTATCAGTCTTTGCCATTAAGAAAGGACTCACTTAACTAAACATCTTCCATAGGGAATACCTGAAGTGATATCTGTGATCTGTTAAAATAGTCTCATTGCAGTTCTATTTCATAAACAATAAAAATGTTATCTTCAGATCAGGTATTCTATAATGTGGTGGTGATTCTAATAATGTTTCCTTGAGTAAACCAAAAGTAACCAGAGTACCTATTCACCTAAAAGCCGTGGTTTGATGTTAAAATGCTTACTCCCCATACTATATAAATGTTATATAGTACTTGTGTGTGTTTGTGTGCCTAGCATATATGCCTTTTGCTGACAGACCAGTTTTACATGCAGAAAAAGAACACTTGACAGTGATATAACGCACTGTGATCATACTGCAACAACCCTGCTTATTTTGATGTTGCATCATTTGGCATTGTCATTGCTATAGAAAGACTGGAGTTGAAATCCATTGATAGTCATGGACTTGACCTAGGCCTTGTCGCAGAATCACTGGTTTCATGCAGTTTTGGTCCAGACACGCAATGCACACATAGTGTTAAAATGTAAACAGATGAGGGCACGCATGGAGCCAGCGCCCAGGAGACAACCTCACCGAGCTGGGGCTGGAATGCCGGTGTGTAGGGGGCTCCAGTCCTGCTGACGAGCCTCGTAAATTGATGCAGCGGTTATTTTCTGAGTGAACCCTTGTGACCTGGGCTGGCTTCTCAAAGGCAGCAAAACCATTCTGTGCCCAGCGAACTCTCAAACTTCTGTCCTCAGGAACCGAATCCATTCCCTGCCAGCAGCGTGTCGACATCTCTGTGACACATATCTTCAACACAGAACACAAAAGGTGTTAGTCACTCACCCACTGTCACTGCTCATCAAACCAGTACATGCTCCAGTACTGTCTGTATCTTCAGAGCTCTGCCATCTATATGGGACAGCATGTTGTGTCCCTTTCCAGAGGAAAAAAGCATTTATTCTTTATTCTAAGCAGTGTGTTATATAGATATATAGTATAGTATAGTATAAGTATAGATTGCTTGTCTTCCCCTCCAGGCTTTATAAGGGTGCTGTCTCTGCTGTGATAAAACTCCCCATTTTCACAGCACTCACCGACCATTCCATGCCTGAGAATCCCTGACACAGATAACCAGCACAACAATCAACACCGGCCAAGAGCACCTGCTGCTACCTTCACAGATTAAATATTTAACAACGTTTCAGTCAGGGTGGAAGCCAATCCGTGTCTCTCCATTGAGCTGGAATTCTAATTACCACAGTATATCTTGGCTGAGGTCACCCTTCTCATCCTATCAGGTATGTGTCAGAGACAGGGTTTACAGGAGGGATGCTTCCAACGAATGGAGGTGGTCCCTATTCAGAATTCAAACCAGCCAGGACCTTTTTTCTAAGATGTTAAAAGGAACATAAGGTACATACATATGGTTCCTTAGGGAAGCCTATGAGAGTGAAGCACATTTATTATGAATTTTTATAAAAATTTTTGACTTAATTCAAACAGTGAAAATGCACTTCATTGTTATAAGCAAATAAACACCGAGAGGTTTGTGTTTCCGCCTTAAATAAGCTATCCTAGTGTCAGACAGCCATTTAATACAACTGTGAGCAGCTTCCTCGGCAGGAAATACTACACTGGACACTAAAATGTAAACCACAAGAAGACTGCAATCAAGAGAACTGAAAAGTGGAAAACATGGAAACAAAAAACGGCCACGGTACTTGATGTATTGGAACATCTAATCACTCCCAGAAAGACAGGATTTCAGTATTTTAATAACTCACATGTTATTAAGGTTCTCATAGTTTTCACCACTGCATTTGCTATACTTTCTAACGTTAAATAACTTAAATAACTGTCAAAGCTAAAATTCGCTAGATTTTTTTCTGACTTGGCAGTCAGAACTGTGACTGTGTTATCCTGCTTATGTTGCAATTTATGTGAATCTGCATTCGTGTCAGGGTTTCCGGATTTTTTCTTGCCGGTCCGGAAAGAATTTTTTTTACTGGACAAATTTGAAACTTACCGGTCATCAGGGTGCAAAATAGGGGGGGGGGGGGGGGGTCTCAGGGGGTCCGAGACCCCTTGATCGACACTTGAGAGCCCCTGAAAGCCTCAACAGCAAAAGTTTTGGGGGGGGGTCTCTGGAAAAATCTTCAAAAAATTATTTATCACTTGCAGTTGTCAGTAAAAATGTCTTTTAACCCTTAAAGGCCGACAGACACAGCCTGCGCCCAAAGTCACATCCCTTCTTCTCGGTTAAATTGCTCACGAAGTAGGCTATTCATCGCTAATGATGCTAGTTGCTTGTCTATGCAACGAAGTGTTGGCAGGAAAAATTATTTCGAATTTACATCAAATTTAATTATAGTTACAATCTGCATACAGCTCTGCGTCCATCTCCACACCCATTTCTCTTGTTTGAATTACTCATGAACTCGTCATTGCATAGATATGGAACACATATATTAACCTTTGTTTATTCAGGTGAATCCCATTGAGATAGAGATCTTAATTTCAAGAGAGACCTGATGTACATAAAATAAAAATAAAAACAAAATAAAAACATTCCTGGACAAATAATCTCAAAAGAATTTATAGTATGAATTAGATAACAAATGACAATAGAAAAATGCAATATTGTGATGAAATGACACGTAAAGGAAATTTAAAACACATAAAATGCCAAATTAAAAGCACCAGCCATTTATGTATTCAATTCAATTCAATTTTATATGTATAGTGCTTTTTACAACACAAGTTGTCACAAAGTAGCTTTACGGGCCTGAGAAGCACAAGAAAGAGCAGAACCGGAGCTTTGTAATGATGCTAGTCACATATTTTGTCAGTACTCTGGCCCCCTAGCTGTTGTTTTTGTGGCCCAAGACTTAGGCATAATAGTTGACCCAAGCTTAACAGGATCTAGGCAGTGTGCAGCAGCAATAAAAAGGCCAATAGGATACTGGGATATATAGCCAAAATCATTGATTATAAATCTAAGGAGGTGTAGCAAAGGCCAAGAGTAATCACCCCACCCGGCCTCGAACCCAGGTCTGTTGGGTACCAAACTGCAGCTTTGACCTCGACGCCAAAGAGTCTCCCGTGTGAAAGTTCTGGCCTTCTTCTGGAAACTCATAGCTGAGTGGTGGGTGCATAGCTGAGTGGTGGGTGACCCTGGGGATCATGTTTTTGACATCTAGGGCTCTGTCCAGATCTCTTTTCTGGCCTTCTTCTGGAAACTCATTGCTGAGTGGTGGGTGATGCTTAGGATAATGATTTTGGACATGGGGGATTTTCCAGATCGAGTTTCTGGCTTATCACTGGGATCTCATTGCTGAGTGGTGGGTGACCCTGGGGATCATGTTTTTAGATTCAGGGGCTCTTTCCGGATGTCCTTTCCGGCCTTCTTCTGGAAACTCATTGCTTAGCTTAAGGCAGGTTAGTTTAGAAGAAACGCTATTTGTAACACTCTCAGAGCTCAAAACGCAATTCCCAGGTTTGAACACCACTCAGCATTCAAATCCAAGGAGAATGCCAGAAACACTATGTGAAGACTCTCAGAGCCCAAAATCGCGGTTCCCAGGTTTGAACACCACTGAGCATTCAGTTTCCAGTACACTGCCAGAAACACCATTTTCAACACTTTCAGAGCTGAAAAATACGATTTTCAGCTTTGAACCCCAGTCAGAATTCAATTTCAAGGAGATTGCCAGAAACACTATTTGCAACACTCTCAGGGCCCAAAAACTCTGTTCCCAGGTTTTCAACACCACTCAGCAATCAGTTTAAAGGAGAATGGCAGAGACGGTATTTGGAAGACTCTCAGAGTCCAAAATTTTGATTCCCAGATCTTAAGACCACTTATCAATGAGTTTGTAGAGGAAGGCCATTAATGAGAAGTGAAAGCTCAGCATTCAGTTTTCAGTAGACTGCCAAGAAACGCTGTTTTCAACACGCTCAGAACCCAAAAACGCGATTCCTAGGTTTGAACACCACTCAGCATTCAGTTTTCAGTAGACTGCCAGAAAGACGATTTGCAACACTCTCAGGGCCTAAAAACGTGATTCCCAGGTTTTCAACACCACTCAGCATTCAGTTTCAAGGAGAATGCCAGAAATGGTATTTGGAGACTCTCAAAGCCCAAAAAACGCGGTTCCCAGCTTTGAACACCACTCAGCACTCACTTTCCAGTTGACTGTCAGAAACACCATTTTAAACACTCTCAGGGCCCAAATATGCAATTCCCAGCTTTGAACACCACTCAGCATTTAATTTCAAGGAGAATGCCAGAAACACCATTTTCAACATTCTCAGGGCAAGAAAATGGAATTTTCAGCTTTGAACACCACTCAGTATTCAATTTCAAGGAGAAAGCCAGAAACTGTATTTGGAGACTCTCATAGCCCAAAATGGCCATTCCCAGCTTTGAACACCACACAGCATTCAGTTTCCAGTAGATTGCCAGAAACACCATTTTCAACACTCCCAGGGACAAAAAAGGCAATTTTCAGCTTTGAACACAACTCAGAATTTAATACTGCCACAAACACCATTTTCATCACTCTCAGGGGCCAAAAACGTGATTCCAAGGATCGAATAACACTTAGCATTCACTATCCAGTAGACTGCCATAAACACCATTTTCAACACTCTCAGGGCCAAGAAATGTGATTTTCAGCTTTGAATCCAACTCAGAATTCAATTTCAAGGAGAATGTCAGAAACTGTATTTGGAGACTCTCAGAGCCCAAAAAGGCCATTCCCAGGTTTGAACTCCACTCAACATTCAGTTTCCAGTAGATTGCCAGAAACACCATTTTCAACACTCTCAGGGCCAAAAAATGAGATTTTCAGCTTTGAACACCTCTCAGCATTCACTGTCCAGTAGACTGCCAAAAACTCTCTTTGGAGACTCTCAGAGCCAAAAAATGCTATTCCCAGCTTTGAACACCACTCAGCATTCATTTTTCAGGAGACTGTCAGAAACACTGTTTTCAACACTCTCAGGGCCAAAATATGCCATTTTCAGCTTTGAACCCCACTCAGAATTAAGTTTCCAGTAGACTGCCAAAAACACCATTATCAACACAGTCAGGGCCAAAAAAAAAGCAATTTTCAGCTTTGAACCCGACTCAGAATTCAATTTCAAAGAGAATGCCAGAAACTCTCTTTGGAGACTCTCAGAGCCAAAAAAGGCCATTCACAGCTTTGAACACCACTCAGCATTCAATTTCAATGAGAATACCAGAAACTCTATTTGAAGACTCTCAGAGCCCAAAAATGCAGGTTCCCAGCTTTGAACACCACTCAGCATTCATGTTCCAGGAGACTGTCAGAAACACCATTTTCAAAACTCTCAGGGCCCAAATACGACATTCCCAGGTTTGAACTCCACTCAGTATTCAATTTTAAGGAGATTGCAAGAAACTCTATTTGGAGACTCTCAGAGCCCAAAAAGGCCATTCCCAGCTTTGAACACAACTCAGCATTCAATTTCAAGGAGAATGCCAAAAACTTTATCTGGAGACTCTCAGGGCCCAAAAAGGCCATTCCCAGCTTTGAACCTAACTCAGACTTCAGTTTCAATGAGAATGCCAGAAACTCTATTTGAAGACTCTCAGAGCCCAAAAACGCGGTTCCCAGCTTTGAACATCACTTAGCATTAAGTAGACTGACAGAAACACCATTTTCATCACTCTCAGGGCCAAAAGAGGCAATTTTCAGCTTTGAACAGCTCTCAGCATTCACTGTCCAGTAGACTGCTAGAAACTCTCTTTGGAGACTCTCAGAGCCAAAAAAGGTCATTCCCAGCTTTGAACACCACTCAGCATTCAATTTCAATGAGAATGCCAGAAACTCTATTTGGAGACTCTCAGAGCCCAAAAACGCGGTTCACAGCTTTGAACACCACTCAGAATTGATTTTCCAGGAGACTGTCAGAAACATTGTTTTCAACACTGTCAGGGCCAAAACCTGCCATTTTCAGCTTTGAACACCACTCAGAATTCAATTTCAAGGAGAATGCCAGAAACTCTATTTGGAGACTCTCAGAGCCCAAAATCGTGGTTCCCAGCTTTGAACACCACTCAGCACTCACTTTCCATTAGACTGCCAGAAACACCATTTCCAACACTCTCAGGGCCCAAATACGACATTCCCAGGTTTGACCTCCACTCAGTATTCAATTTCAAGGAGAATGCCAGAAACTGTATTTGGAGACTCTCAGAGCCAAAAAAGCCCATTCCCAGCTTTGAACACCACTCAGCATTCACTGTCCAGTAGACTGCTAGAAACTCTCTTTGGAGACTCTCAGAGCCAAAAAAGGTCATTCCCAGCTTTTGAACCACAGTCAGAATTCAATTTCATGGAGAATGCCAATAACTCTATTTGGAGACTCTCAGAGCCCAAAAATGCGGTTCCCAACTTCGAACACCACTTAGCATTCACTATCCTTTAGACTGCCATAAACATCATTTTCAACACTCTCAGGGCCAAAAAATGTGATTTTCAGCTTTGAACCCGACACAGACTTCAATTTCACGGAGGATTCCAGAAACTCTCTTTGGAGACTCTCAGAGCCAAAAAAGGCCATTCACAGCTTGGAACACCACTCAGCATTCAATTTCAATGAGAATACCAGGAGCTCTATTTGAAGACTCTCAGAGCCCAAAAACGCAGTTCACAGCTTTGAACACCACTCAGCACTCACTTTCCAGTAGACTGCCAGAAACACCATTTTCAACACTCTCAGGGCCCAAATACGCAATTCCCAGATTTGAACTCCACTCATTATTCAATTTCAAGGACAATGCCAGAAACACCATTTTCAACATTCTCAGGGCAAAAAAACGCGATTTTCAGCTTTGAACCCAACTCAGAATTTAATTTCAAGGAGAATGCCAGAAGCTCTATTTGGAGACTCTCAGAGCCCAAAAACGCAGTTCCCAGCTTTGAACACCACTCAGCATTCAGTTTCCAGTAGATTGCCAGAAACACCATTTTCAACACTCTCAAGGCCAAAAAAGGCAATTTTCAGCTTTGAACACCTCTTGGCATTCACTGTCCAGTAGACTGCCAGAAACTCTCTTTGGAGACTCTCAGAGCCAAAAAAATGACATTCCCAGCTTGGAACACCACTCAGCATTCAATTTCAATGAGAATGGCAGAAACTCTATTTTGAGACTCTCAGAGCCCAAAAACGTGGTTCACACCTTTGAACACCACTCAGCATTCACTTTCCAGTATACTGCCAGAAATACCATTTTCAACACTCTCAGGGCCCAAAAACACCATTCCCAGCTTTGAACACCACTCAGAATTCAATTTCAAGGAGAATGCCAGAAACACCATTTCTAACACTCTCAGGGCCCAAAAACGCAGTTCCCAGCTTTGAACACCACTCATTATTCAATTTCAAGGAGATTACCAGAAACTTTTTTTGGAGACTCTCACAACCCAAAAAGGCCATTCCCACATTTGAACTCCACTCAGCATTCAATTTCAAGGAGAATGCCAGAAATTCTATTTGGAGATTCTCAACGCCCAAAAACACGGTTCCCAGGTTTGAACACCACTCAGAATTCAATTTCCAGTAGAGTGTCAGAAACACCATTTTCAACATCTCAGGGCCCAAAAACGCAATTTCCAGCTTTGAACACCACTCAGTCTTCAATTTCAAGGAGATTGCCAGAAACTCTTTTTGGAGACTTTTTGGAGACTCTCAATGCCCAAAAAGGCCATTCCCAGCTTTGAAACCCACTCAGAATTCATTGTCAAAGAGATACAATTTTCACAGCTTTAAAACCACTCAGCATTCAGTTTCCAGTAGCGTGTCAGAAACACCATTTTCAACACGCTCATGGCCAAATAATGCGATTTTCAGCTTTGAACCCCACTCAGAATTCAATTTAAAGAGGAATGCCAGAAACACCATTTTCAACACTCTCAGGGCCCAAAAACACAAATCCCAGCTATGGTCACCATTCAGTATTCAATTTCAAAGAGATTGCCAGAAACTCTATTTGGAGGGGTTAGGTTTAGGGTTATGGTTAGGGTTGTGTTAAGTCCTGAATCCACTGGCAGCAGTTTGGTGAATAGCTTTTGATAGGAAGGTGCTAGAGTATTGGAACCAAGTTCCATCCCATATAATTTGACCATGCCCTTTCCAACGGTACCAGCCCCAACTCTGTGCGACCTTCCGTTCTGAAAAATAGGGTTAGGGTTAGGGTTGGGTTAGGTTTAGGGTTTTGGTTGGGGTTGTGTTAGGTCCTGAATCCACTGGCAGCAGTTTGGTGTCTCTACGACCTTCCTAAGTGGGTGCTGCCATAGAGCATATGGGCTTCTGGGAAACATATCATGCCAGACTCTGGGGGAGCATGTTTCAGACCCTAGGGTTAGGGTTAGGGTTAGGGTTAGGGTTAGGGTTAGGTTCTCGGATACTTTTCTTAACTTTTTTCCATTCATTTTCAATGGAAGTTGAGAGGCCGGACATTTTTCTTAATGTTTGTGATTATAATTCTTGAATTTCAATGACAAAATCATCCACCAGATGGTGCTAGTCAGCCAAAAATAAGATTGATGTCAATCTTAAATCATGTTTTCCTGTCAAGCCTGTTAACCTTTTAATTTAACCGTTTAATTTTCTGACGTTGGCTTTTTCTTAACTGTGGTGTTCTTGTACATGAAGAAAAGCATCATTTCTTATTAAATTTGATGTCATTCTTAGTTAACAACAATGAAGAAAAGCGTCATTTTATATGAAACTTGATGTCATTCTTAACCATAAGAAAAGCATCATTTTAGTGAAACTTAACATCATTATTAACCTGAAACCTAAGACGGTTAAGAAAAGCATCTTTCTGTAAGAATTTGATGCAGTTCTGAACAAAGAGTTGGTCGTTAGTCTGCGAAATGACCAAGTGTCACTTCGTGTGAATTAAGAAAAGCGTCATTTTATATGAAACTTGATGTCATTCTTAACCTTAAGAAAAGCGGCATTTTGGTGAAACTTAACATCATTATTAACCCGAAACCTAAGACGGTTAAGAAAAGCATCTTTCTGTAAGAATTTGATGCAATTCTCAGCAAAGAGTTGGTCGCTGGTCTGCGAAATGACCAAGTGTCACTTCGTGTGAGTTAAGAAAAGCGTCATTTTATATGAAACTTCGTGTTATTTTTATTTCTCAAAAAGTGTGTTTTTGGGTTGTGATTGGACATCCTTGTGGCATTGAGCGAAGGGGAACACATGTCTGCCTGTGATTGGGTAAAAAAAAAGAGGGAAAATTCTTAGGATGTTGGGTAATGTAGTTGTTGTTTTAGCTATTAGTGATTCTGAGTCTAAGTAGCTCAAATCATCCAGAAAAAAAATGGGCAAAATTCACCAGAGAGGAGCACGGTCTCGATCGTTTACAAAGTTTGCACAACAGTCCCATTCAAATTTCCCATAGAACATGCTGAGGTTTGACAGCCTTTCCTGAGCAAATGGAAGAAGGGAGGTGCCCCAAAACGTACGCCTGGGAAGGTCCGGGGACCCTCTACCACATATCTGAAAAGCGTATCCATCGGACATTTCGGGTCCGACGCCCCGAAAGAAAACAGGCTTCAGAGCACTCTAACACCGGCAGGAGGTCATTTCTTGTGGAGGGGAAAAAATGAGATCGGCACCTGAAGGTCTGAGGGCCACGAAACTCGGCACGCAGAAGTGTCCCTGGAGGCTGAGGCCATCCCCTGAGTTTAGCTTCGCGAGCTAGGAAAGTGCGATCGGGCCGAAACTCGGGATTCCAAGTCGGCCCCCTCAGCGGTCCAACATAAGCGAGAGCCGGACCTGTAGCTCATTTGCGACGAGCGAGATATACACTTTGACCACAGGGGGCGCCGCACGACCTGGGGCCAAGGTATGTGGTAGCCCTGGCCGAGCCGAGTCCGACAACATTTGTTTGTTCTCGGTCGGACGTTCCTTTCAGTTGCAGCGAGCGTGCAAAGAATCGAGTGGTGAGACCAAAGGCTTTGACCAGAGCAGGCCCTGAACCTGGTATACAAACCATGCTATGTGGTCTGTGACATGACTAAGTGTCACTTCGTGTGCATGAAAAAAAAACATCATTTTATATGAAAGTTGATGTCATTCTTAACATAAAAAAGTGTCATTTTTGGTAAAACTTTATGTCATTCTGAAAGTAGTGTTGTGTTAAAATGAACATTAGTTTCACCATTCAGGGTTAAGAACAAAGACATGAGCGATTAAAATTTTGCAATAATTTTTACGTGTACGGGATAAGAAATCTGCAAAAAAGAAGAGTGCAAAAAAGATACAGAAAAAATGTAATAATTAAATCAAAGACTGTAAGATTGACATTGTTTCACATTCCAGGTCTAGCGCCTACCATCTGGTCAAACGTGGTACTGCAAGTATTTTTTAAGAATTGAGTCCAAAAGTTAAGATTGACGTCAAAATTAACAAATTTGAATCCTAGGTGTCCCTAGTTACTGCTTAATCTAAACGCGCATTCATGCATAACAAAGGAAGGAATACCTGGACAAATATTTAATAAACCTAACAAGGAACATAAAACATTATATTAGGCTAAACAATTTCACCAGCACATCCAATCCAATCCAAAAGTAATGGAAAGTAATCAAGTTATGTTACTTTAATATTGCGATACATGGATTAGGTTACTGATTACATTTTTAAACAGGTAATTAGTAATTGTATCAGAATACATTTTTAAAGTAACCCTCCCAACTCTGGAAAGAAGGTAAGATAAGACTTTATTGATCCTTAAGGAAATTATTGTGCCAGAGATTGCTCACGTTACAGTATCAGAAACAAAGAAACAATGAAGATAAAAATCAAGTAGGCAAGCACTGCAATAAATAAAATGAAAGAGGGTAAAAGAATATATAAATAAGTAAGAATGACTCAGTAAATACAGAATGAAATATTCAAGTAACGGGTAGGGTATTGCACAACCATTAGGTGTTTTACTAATATTGCCTCACATATTGCACAGTATATGTTTCTATTGAGTTATTTATATTGCATGAGGTAGATGGTGATGGACATGTACATATTGTACAAGGAAGATGTTGATATGAACATACACATATTGAACATATTAGGGAATGGTTGGGGAATGGTTATGGTAGCATGCACTGTCCACTTTTCATTGGTCCAGCTGTTCTCCCTGCAGAAGGGGGAGGAGTTGTACAGTTTGATGGCCACAGGAAGAAATGATTTCCTGTGGCATTCTGTAGTGCACCTCAGTGGTCTCAGCCTGCAGCTGAAGGTGCTCTGATATGAGTGCAATGTGGCACACAGGGGGTGAGAGGCATTGTCCATGAACCTGCATAGTTTCTGCAGCATCCTCCTCTCTGACACCTCCACCAGAAACTCCAGTTCTACTCCCAGGACAGATACAGCTTTTCTGATGAGCTTGTTGAGTCTGCTGGCTTCACCCTGCTACCCAGCACACTACAGCGTAAAATATCACACTGGCCACCACCGAGTGGTAAAACATCCGCAGCATGGTTCTGCAGACATTGAAGGATCTGAGCCTCCTGAGAAAATACAAGTGACAATTTAAGGCGTTTTTTCCAAATTCAAACTTCAAAGGATTTTCAAAATCTGTGGGAGCCCTGTCTACTGATAATGAGGATGCAACATCAGGGGTTCCTCTGCAATGCTGAAGTAGTTTTGGTATGAGCTGTCTTATGTGATAACATGTTCAAGAGCAGGAATGTTGCAAAAGTGGAATTGTCCAAGCCATGAGATGATTGTGTAATGCAGACATATGGCATGTTGTTTTTTTGTGCCCCATATGGAAGTGTGTGTCAGTACTGCATTTCATGCAGAAGTACCACTGAAATTCTCATTTTCAACTGTGTTTCACAGGGTGAAGATCTGGTCTGTGCACCTTTCAGAAAAACATGTTTTTCTGTCATCATCCACTTCTGCTATATCCTGTGGAAAGATGAATGTCAGAAGAAACATTCTTAATGTGTGCTCAGTACGTTACATATAAATATGTTTATTGAGTAGTGGAAACAGTTTCTTGTTTGTATGACGTTCAGCATTGTATCCACAAGCCTCTTGGCTATTGGGCAAAATATAATATGACCAACATTTTGCAGATACAGCTAAATATTCAAAATTACAGTCACAGAACTTATTTTCAGTGACATATTTTTTTCTGGAGATGCAGCACTATTTCAGAAATGGATTGAAATGAAGTGCATGCTGTTTGTTTCATGTAGAGTGTAGGTTTGCCTCCTGCAGGCTTCACTGTTGATTTTTTTCCATAGGGTTGAATGGTTAGCAATTTTGTTGTGCAGCACAGATGCTAACTGGAGGAAAAATCATACATATAAATCGGTTTCCAGTTGAACAATCTAGCTACCATTTGTCAGTTTGCTTTCACAGGTATGTGAAATAAATCTGTATAACCTTTAAAACAATATCAATCCTCAATGCTACTTTATATCCAGAAAGGATACTTTATTCAATGAATGCACTGTTCCAAAAAGTTAAAATCATATACATAGTTTCATACCACTAATTATATTTGAAGTCAGAGCTGGCAAAACAAAAGATGGTAGTTACACAAGCACCTCAGTTAACTTGATTCATGCATTGACACAGGTTACCAGCACACACTGCTCCTGCTAATACCCACCTCAGTACTGCAAATGTGCGGGTCTGCTACACTTCAAACGACTTGCATTCAACACTGGGCAGGTTACAGAACACTTACATTTACATTTATTCATTTGGCAGACACTTTTATCCAAAGTGACTTACAAATGAGGCAGAGTACAACACAAGTGTTAGCCATACAAGGAGTCACAATATTAGAAGTGTTACATGATCAAGTTTCAATAGATAGCCAGACAAGGTACAAGCTAGCTGGTAGACACAAGTACATTAAACCATTAATTTAAGGAAAACAGGGTTTAGGACAAAAGAAATTGCTTTAGGTGGTGGTGATTCAGGTGATCATGTGAGTGTGAGAGAGCTGTGCCTTCAGATATTTCGTAAAAATAGTGAGGGATTTGGCAGAATAGATGAAGTGTGGAAGACCATGGAAGACCATTCCACCATCGGGGGACAAAGGCAGAGAAAGTTCTGGACAGCGCTTTTGTGCTGCGATGTGATGGGACTGCCAGACGCCGATTTAAACAATCTCTCAAACAGCCATATAGGTACCTAAGGGAAGATGGTATCAATATCTTTTGTTTCAATCAATACAGACTTCCTTTCATACCCTATATAATCTTGCTGTTCAATCACACATATCCCGTTCATCTACTCTTTAATGAATTAGGTTCAGTGACACTAATTTTAAACTTTCTAAATTTTCCAGTAGGAATCAAGATAAATGTTGTAAATCGTTCCTATACCCCAAAAAATGAAATTCTAAATTTCAAACACTTTTCATGCTTAGATATTTTTCTTTACAGTGTATATTGTTACATTTTGATCAGGTTTTGTCAGTTTATCAACAGGTTCATGTTTTTACCATTTAAGTCCATGGCTGTAAATAGTCAGCAACCTGTTTTTAGACATCTCCACATTCTGGAAATGTTTGATAAAGTGTTTTACCAGCGCTTTTCACTGTATTCCACAATTAATTATGACAAGTGCATACAAGTCCATTTTTTATGAAACTGTAATACGTAAGATGCTCACACCACTTTCCCCTTCAAAATTTAAGCTTCATCAGTTCTGAAGAGTTGAGATCATAATAGACTTAAGGGGTTCATTTAGCATGTAAATACCTGTTTTTGGCTGGTAAAAATGGTATTGTCAAACAAAACTTGCACCAGCCACAATGGCCATACCTGGTGACAAAATAATGCATTCTGAAAACGTATAAAAATAAAAATTCAGAGCCAGAGATGGCCATAGATACATCAAAATGTATCAAAAATACAAATGTTACAAAATACAAAATACCCCTCAAATAAATGTATCAAAATAAAATACAAAATACTGGTGCCAGAAAATGTATCAAGATAAAATACATGCATTCTGTATTTTCAAAATTGTAACATTTGGCATTCTGGTTCTGTACAAAATGGCAGAACATTCAGATTTTTATAATGTACACAAGGCTCTGGTGAGATTTTGAACCCTGCAGGGAGGAAGAACAGGAGGTAGAATGCTACTGTATCTAAGCAGAACTGTAAACAACAAAAAAAACCTGAAAATAGTGGGGCAATTATTCTGTCAACTAGCTTTGCTGCGCTTTAGAACTGTACTACTTAAACCGGAGTATCACGAGTTTAATGTGCAGCTGCGGGTTAAGCTAAATGTGACTGCTGTGTAACAACATGCACAGGTTCAGCTGATTAGCAGTTAAAATGTCTGGAAAGCGGAAGTTGGAGATCTACCCAGAACCAGAGCCCGTCTATATAGATATTCTCTGCCAGAATATGGAGCTAACATGAATGCCACTTAATGACATAATTTAGGATTCTTTTTATTTCTTTGCAATCCTTGATGTATTAGAAATTATAGAATTATAGGCTACTGTAATTGTTATTAGTCTCATATATTTCTTATACAATTAACTTCACATCCGCCATCACATCCAAGTTTCCCTGCAATAGATAAATAATAAGACCCTTCCTGGATCCTGTCGTCATTGAAGTGTCTGAACGGGAAGTAAAGTTATGACTTTATTGTAACCCTCTATTTATAAGCATTTTGGTCTGGATCATGTTTGAATTATTGTCATTACCCAGGGAGGTACATAGACATTAAAATATATTGTCAGGACTACGCCCCCCTAGCTGTGGTGTTTTTGTTTTTTCCCTGTCCATGTGCTTTTTGTTTTCCTTGTGTTCCAGCCCCGCCCCGCTCCCCGCCTGGTCCCCGCCCACCTGATTGCCCCATTACCTTCACCTGCCTGCCTGCCCACCTGCATCCCATCTCCTCATCAGCCCAGCCCTATTTCTATCCTGCTTGTTCCTGTCTTGTTTGCCAGTTCGTCTCAGCGTTTTTTGTACCTGTTTTGTTCCCGCAGTTTTTTGATTTCTGATTTCTCCGTGTCTGACTCTGCCTGTCCTTCGTCTTCGTTTTCTGCCTGCCGTCTTGTCCCGTTGCCTGATCATTTGCCTGCCCAGTTCCCGACCCTGCCTGCTCCGGTTCCCAACCCTGTTTTTGTCCACGGACTGCCTTCTGGTTTTCGACCCTGCCTGCTTTTTGGTTTTGCTACTTGCCTGTTGTTATCATTAAACCCGCCTGGAAACTGAAGCTGTCTTGGTCTCCGACTGAGCCTGAGCCGTTACATATATATAAAAAACACAGTCACAATGGGCAAGTATTTACATAGCGGGCTGTAGAGTCCGCAAGGCATGCGGGTCGGGCTCCGCCACTCCCCCAACATGTCACACTGCCCCTGCCGAAGAGGGTTGCTGTCCCCAGCTGCCGATGACAAAGTCTCTGAGGTGTTGGGGAAGTCGCAGCTGACGTGGAGCCCGCTGCTCAAGTCCATCGTCGACCCCCAGCGGTGTGGCAGACGCTGTCGGCTGTTCCTCGGTCCCCGACTCCCCCCCCCAGGTGGAGCGAGTGGCTGATAGGGCGTGAGCCAGTCACGATGGAGGACCACCACCCTGTTCCTCCGGACCAGCCACACCTGGTAGATGATGTCGGAGAGCCGCTCCAGCACGGTGCACGGCACAAACCACTGGCTGGTGAGCTTGGGGGAGAGGCCCTTCTTCCACTCGGGGCTGTACACCCACACCAGGGCAACTGGAGCGAAGTCCTCCCCTGTGCACCGCGCGTCGTAGGCCTGCCTCTGACGGAGTCCGGCGCTGGAGAGGGCTCGCCTGGCCAGGTCGTGTGTTGTCCGGAGCTGCTCCCGGAGGTGGTACAGGTAGTCCAGCCCAGGCGTGCCTTCAACCTCGGGGTGGGCCGAACACCAGGTCCACCAGAGTCCACAGCTCGTGCCCAAATATGAGGGCTGCGGGGGTACAGTGAGTGGACTCCTGCACTGCCATCCAGTATGCCCACAGAACCAGGGGCAGATGGAGGTCCCAGTCTTGTTGCTGCTGGCTGGTGAGGATGGCAAGCTGGGTGGCTAGGGTGCGGTTAAACCGCTCCACCAGCCCGTTGCTCTGGGGGTGGAGTGATGTCGTCCGCGTCTTCTTGATGCCCAGCCGCCGGCAGACCTCCCCAAAGACCTCGGCCTCGAAGTTGCACCCCTGGTCGCTGTGCAGCTCCTCGGGCGCACCGAGGTGGCGGAACATCTCATTGACCAGACGCTCGGCGGTGGTGGCGGCGCTCTGGTCGGGAAGTAGTCTATGGCCACGAGCACGTAGCGGCTCCCCCGGTCGGTGGTGGGGAAGGGGCCCAGGACATCCACGCCCACACACTCCATCGGAGTCCCCACCTGGTACTGCTGCAGAGGAGCGTGGGAGCGCCGGGTCGGGCCCTTCCAGGCCGTGCAGGAGTCACACCAGTGGATGTGCAGATCGACATCCTGCTGACACCCTGGAAGCGGCGCCCCAGCCGATGCAGTGTTTTGGTGATTCTGAAGTGGGCCGCCCCCACTGAGCCGTGGACAAGCTGGAGGACCCATGGACGCAGCTGGTGTGGCACCAGGAGCTGGAGGACATCGGGATGGCCTTCAGGGGACTACCAAAGGCGGTAGAGGAGGCCGTTCCGTCTCGGGGTCCAGCGCTGACACCTCAGGCCATGTCAGTCGCTGGCCCACTGCCACCCAGCCCTGGACACGGGTGAGGACGGGGTCCTTGCACTGGCCCAGGAGGAGCTGCTGCTGGTCCAGGGTCTCTAGGCCACCGTCGTCACTCAACGAGGGGGTGCTGCCGTCGTCTGGGGGAAGAGTCTGCAGAGCTGCTGCCGTCGGGGTCGCCGCGTCCCGGTCCTCCACGCGTTGGCAAAACCGGCAGGCCTCTCCCTCACAGGGGCATCTGGACAGGGCGTCCGCGTTGGTGTGAAGATGCCCGGCTCGGTGGTGGACCTCAAAGTGGTGGTCCTGCAACTCCGCGAGCCACCGAGCCAGCTGCCCCTCTGGCTCCCAGAAGCTGAGGAGCCAGGTGAGGGAGGGGTGGTCAGTCTGCAGGACGAATTTCTGCCCATACAGGTATGGCCTGAAGTGGCGCAGCCCCAGGATGATGGCCAGCAGCTCCTGATGGGTGATGCAGCAGTTCCGCTCTGGCTGGATGAGGGAGCGGCTGAAGTACGCGATGACCTGCTCCCCGTGCTCCCCCTCTTGGGACTGCGCTGAGACCCACGTTGCTGGCGTCGGTGTCCACGATGAAAAGCTGCTGCGGATCAGGGTACACCAACACATGGGCTTCGACGAGCGTTGCCCGGAGCTGGTTGAAGGAACGCCTGGCCTTTCTGTGTCAGGCGATGGAGTGGGCTGGCGATGGTGGCAAAGTCCCAGACGAACACCATGTAGTAGGATGCCAGCCCCAGGAAGCTCTGCAGTTCCGTGATGTTGTAAGGTGCAGGCCAGTCCCTCACCACGGCTACCTTCGCCGGATCCGTGGCAACCCCTGCTGTGCTGACCACATGCCCCAGGAAGGACTTCTTGGGGTGGAGGTGCAGACCTGCCCTATGGATGGCACAGAAGACGTCCCTCAGGTTGGCCAGGGCACCCTCAAACTCTGTGGTGTGGACGAGGAGGTCATCCAGGTAAACGACGCAGCGGCTCCGGGGGATGTCGGCCAAGACCCTCTCCATCAGCCGCTCGAAGGTGGCTGGGGCGTTGCATAGGCCGAAGGGCATGACCTGGAACTGCCACAGCCCCTGGCCAATGGAGAAGGCGGTCTTGGGATGCACCTCCGGCGTCAGCTCCACCTGCCAGTACCCGCTGTGGAGGTCGAGGGAGCTAAACCACTGGGACCCGGCGATGTGGTCGAAGGTGTCATCAATGTGCGGCAGGGGGTATGAGTCCTTCCGTGTGACTCCGTTGAGACAACAGTCTACACAGAAATGCCAGGTGCCGTCTTTTTTTGGACCAGGATGGCAGGGGCGGCCCACGGGCTGCTGGAGGGCTCAATGACATCCTCCGCCATCTCCTTCACCTTCTCTTCAACTGCTGCCCACTTGGCGAGGGGCAACCGACAGGGGTGGATGGGGCTCGCTTCGCCAGTGTCGATCTCGTGGCACACCAGGCTGGTGTGGGTGCAGTCCTCGTCCCTGGCCGCGAAGATGTCAGAGAACTGCTCCAGCAACTCACGCCCTCCACAGCTTCGCAGATACAGGTCACTGACAGCCTGTCTGGTCTCAGGCGATGTTTGAGGCGGTGGTGACGGCACGGGGGTCCCCTCTGTCACAGGTGGTGAAGTGATGGACTCCCGGGCTGGCGGCAGCAACGGAACAGGCCTCTCGGCTGGTGGCGGCGGCCTGGTGGACTTCCGGGCTTGTGGCGGCGACAGGACGGTCCTCTCAGTTGGTGGCGGCGATGGGACGGACCTCTAAGCTGACTGTTTATATGCGCGTTTCATATGCATGTATGCGCCCGTTTCATGGGTATCTGTACGAACATTTCGTAAGTATGTGTGTGCCAATGCGTTGTGTCTATATGAGCATTTCACAAATATGTGTGTTTTCAGTAGTGTCGATGCGTGTGTGAAAGTTTCATATGTGTATGTGTAATAAAAGTCTGAAATATTTCCTAAACGGCCCCTCATACCAATGACTGTCCTCTTGCCCATTTTGTTGGTTGCTGGTAATATAATTTTCTATAAATTGTTTTTTTTTCTTGTAAAATTACGACTTTATTCTCAAAATCTCAGAATGTGGCTCTAATACTCTGTCGTAAGAATGCACTATTTAGATTAAGTGTGTTTTGTCTGTCTTTTATGATTGGAAAAAAAACAGCCTACAATTTTTCGAAGATGTAGAAAGTTATCTCCGCAAACCTTAATTATAGGACTATATAAAGAGATATGGCTATATAGCTTTTATTTCACACAGTCAAAGTAAGTAACAACATAGACCTACATGGGGGCAGACATTAACAAAATATTACTACAGTTTTTGTGTAGGATATGATGTAGGTCTCATTCTGAAAATTAGATGGTTTAGTCTCTCCTTAAACCACCTCAGTGTCAGGTTTAAGCAAATACGCACAAAAAGTGACTCTAGTGGCTGATATGAAAACTAAACCTCAGCAGTAGGTTAAACCACAGGTACCGATGACACAGCAATGGGGCTTAAGAAGCCACATGATGCGTTTAAAACCATGTTGAATTCTAAACCACAGATAAGCTAACGATGCCACTATTTGTTTTAAGGTTATTATGAACATCAAATGTGTACAAGCTCCCGATCTCCCTCTTCCCATAGCTACCCAACTGACAAGCTAACTTGCTAACCACTAGCTATGCACCAGCCTAGACAGCTTAGCGTCACTAGCTTGTTAGCATCGCTAGCTTGATATATTATAATGTTAACCACCATGTACTATGCAATATGTAGCCAGACATATATTATACATGTAGCTAACACTTGCTGGCTACTCATGGCTAACCAGTCTTATATGCTTGTCGAGCTGTTTCATGTTGTTAACTATCCAAGCCAACTTGTAGCACTAATTAATAGCTAGCTAGCTAGCTTGCTGGCTCACTCACTTCTTTAGCCACCGGGCCACATGTATAAATTGTTTTTATCTTTAGCCTTTACCTATGGTGTTCGATATGTGTACATTCTAAAAAGTAAGATATATTTTATATATGTATAAATTTATAATTTATTTATGTATGCTACGCCACCCTTTCAAACATTTACATGTATTCATTTAGCAGACGCTTTTATCCAAAGCGACGTACATAGGTTACAGTTCTTTACAATGTTATCCATTTATACAGCTGGATATTTACTGAGGCAATTGTGGGTTAAGTACCTTGCCCAAGAGTACAGCAGCAGTGTCCCAGCGGGGATCGAACCGGCAACCTTTCGGTTACGAGTCCTGCTCCTTAACCACTATGCTACACTGCCAAACACCAGGAGTAAAGGGAGCTCCGTGGGCCCCTTTTTTAATGACAAGGCTGAAGTCTTTACTATAAAAGTAAATAATACTTTATTATCACAGTCCCGAAAAATAGGATGAGAGCAATACAAAAAACACAATATCCACACACTTACACACTACACTCTGCTCAGAGCTAGGCTAGCCTCAAGATCTCATACCTTTGCGTGGTGCTCCTGCTAGAAACAGGGAGAAATCACTAGACACACGTGCAGCCTATACTTTTATAGCACACTACAAGTGAAATAGGCTGCACGCAAGCAAAATGTAAAGGCCATGCGAATAAAGCCAGTAGCACAGCAAAGAAGACGCAAAATAAACTAGAGGTCTCAAGCCACCTCAAATGCTTCCAAGCAAGCCATATTTTCTGTTTATAGTGGTAACAGCCTATAATTAAGTTAAATTCACGACAGGCTAATGCTGACCTTAACTGATGTTAGCTTGCTGATATGCTACGTTATCTAAGTTAGTCACAATCGCTTCCCAAATGTCTTGACCTGTTTTTCATTAACCTAACTTGAAATGGTAGTTATTTGATGTGCATGTACATTATTTTTAAAAAAATGTTGCTAATGCCGCACGAGCACATGTCATGCAGACTAACACTCAACTCCGGAAACCCCCTTCGAGGGCGCGAGGGATGTGAAAGCCTTCAGTCAAATCTGCTTTTCACATCAATCATTCTTCATATGCTTTGCATGCTTATATCCACATTGCACCCAGCATCAACTTGACAAAGATGCTAGTATAGAAAGCATTGATTTCTAAATTCCGCTCTGAGTTTCTGACGTGCAGAGAACCTATTCACAAGCTGAAACTTCCACTCTTAATTGACCGGTGGATAGTATGAGGCAGCCATCTTCAGGTCAACATACAATTCACGATGCCGTTTTGTTAGCAGGCCGAATAAAGTGTTGAATGTAGGCTGTATGTAGTGATATTTAACTTTTTCTCAAGAAGAAAACAGGATGTCTACATGCAACCAGATTAACTGTTCTGGCTCTTAGTTTAAACTTAATCTCTGCTGATGTTCTGAATAAAATTTTTAATTTAGCCAACTGTTTGAGCATAAGGATGACTTGTATGAGACACACTTTACCTCACATACAGTTCAAAAGTTTGCATACCTTGGGAGAATTTGCAAGATGTGTACCATTTTTTAAAGAAAACATGAGTGAGAAGGCAAAACACATGTATTTTTATTTCTTATAGGACTCAAGTTCATATGTAAGGCATAACAGAATGGCACAATCATCAAACAAAACATGACAAAAAAGGAAATGAGGAAATAATCACTGTTCTAAAGTTTGCATACCTTTAGTTCTTAATACCGTGTATTGCCCCCTTTAGCATCAATGATGGCATGCAGTCTTTTGTAATAATTGTGCGTGAGGTCCTTAATTCTCTCAGGTGGTATAGCTGCCCATTCTTTTTCGCAAAATGCCTCCAGTTCCTGCAAATTTTTAGGTTGTCTTGCATGAACTGCACGATAGAGATCTCCCCAAAGTGGCTCAATGATGTTGAGGTCAGGAGACTGTGATGGCCACTCCAGAACCTTCACCTTTTTCTGCTGTAGCCATTGGAGGGTCAACTTGGCCTTGTGCTTTGGATCATTGTCATGCTGGAACATCCAAGAGCATCCCATGCGCAGCTTCTGTGCTGTAGAATGCAAATTGTCTGCCAGTATTTTCTGATAACATGCTGCATTTATCTTGCCATCAATTTTGACTAACTTCCCTGTGCCACTGGAGCTCACACAGCCCCAAAACATAAGAGATCCACCACCATGCTTTACAGTGGGGATGGTGTACTTTTCACCGTAGGCCTTGTTGACTCCTCTCCAAATATAACGTTTATGGTTGTGACTATAAAGTTCAATTTTGGTCTCATGTCAGGGCTCCGCCCCCTTAAGCCACGGTGTTTTTGTTTTTCCCCCTTACCTGTGTTTTTGTTTCCCCTGTGTTCCAGCCCCGCCCCGCTCCCTGCCTGGTCTACGCCCACCTGATGCCCTCATTACCGGCACCTGCCTGCCTGCTCACCTGCATCCCATTGCCTCGTTACCTCTGCCCTATATCTTCCCTGCGTGTCTCTGTCTCGTTGCTAGTTCGTTTCAGTGAGTTCTTCCTGTCTCGTCCCCGCTTTAGTTACCTTGAGTCGTTTGCTGTTGCTGTTGCCGTTTCCTGCCTGTTTCTCGACTTCGTTTCTGCCTGCCGACTTGGATCCGTCTGACACCATTCGCCCGCCTGGTTCCCGACTCTGCCCGCCCCGACTTCCGATCCTGGATCTGCTTCCCCGTGCCTTTGAACCCTGCCAGGCCCTGTACTACGAACTGCCTGCTGATTGTGATTAAACGCTTGGTTCCGTTTACCCGGTGGTCCGCATTTGTGTCCCGATCTCCGATCCTGACATCTCATCACTCCAAATGACTGTGCTCCAGAAGCTGTGAGGCTTGTCTAGGTGTTGTCTGGCATACTGTAAGAGGGCCTTTTTGTGGCATGGGCGCAGTAATGGCTTTCTTCTGGCAACTCGACCATGCAGGTCATTTGTGTTCAAGTACTTCCTTATTGTGCTCCTTGAAACAACAACACCACTTTTTTCCAGAGCAGCCTGTATTTCTCTCGAAGTTGTTTGTGGGTTTTTCTTTGCATCCCGAACAATTCTTCTGGCAGTAGTGGGTGGTCTTCTTGGTCTACCTGACCGTGGCTTAGTATCAACAGAACCTCTTATTTTCCACCTCTTTATCAGGGTTTGAACAGTACTGACTGGCATTTTCAAATGTTTAGATATCTTTTTATATCCTTTTCCTGCTTTATAAAGTTCAACTACCTTAGTACGCAGGTCCATTGGCAGTTCTTTTGTCTTCCCCATGTTGCAGTATCCAGCCAAGTTAGTGCATCACCTCATGAGCTGAGAAACTCACTGACTATTTATGCACAGACACTAATGACATTTAATAGCCATTTAAACCTGTGTGTGTCAACCTGTGTGTTTATAATGTGGCCAAACATTCAAGGGTTTGTGAACTCAGGGCTGTTTGGGTGGTTTCAGTTATCATTATGATTTAAAAAGGAGTCAAACAACTATGTGATAATAAATGACTTCACGTGACCACTATCCTTAAATAAGAAAAAATTCTTTTGCATTATCAGTCATATTTTCCATATAAATGCCAATGTTTAACAATTTCTTTCAGCGTGTGCAAACTTTTGAACTGTATGAGCACTGAAAGTTTGATTTTAAAAAATAGATGGCTTAGAGTTGATTTTGAGATTTTTTTTTTTTTTTTTTTTTTTGCAGGTTGAAGACAAAGAGCACTAATGCAATGGACATGTAAGTTTTGCTACTTTGCATGTGAAAAAAGAGGACAGCTACTGAAACATTATAGGTTGAAACATGGTGGTTACACTAGAACATCCCCAATACCATGTCTTCATAAAGAGTGCATCTGCACATTTAAGTCTTTTAATGCACTGAAGGTACATCTATCAACAGTGCATTCCCAGATCAGTGACAATTTGAGTGATGCCACAAAAAATGTGTTCCACTGTCAATTTTGTGACTTTGAAGAGGCATGCACAGAAAAGATTTTTTTTTTCACATTTACATATGCACCTTTGTATGCACCAAAAAGTCCAACGCCCCTACCAGGATTGTCATTTTGAAATGACAGTGTCTATACAACATTTAATGCCCACAAGAGCAGGACCCATGATGGCGAGTTGCAATTTAAACCAGGAATCTTAACACGCACTGAAAATGTGGTGGAATTTCTTGAAACTGAAAATGAAGTAGAAACAGATGATTTTAAAGATGAAGATTTTAATGATAACAATATTGATGACTTGCAGTGGCAGCTTGAGCATAATTTGGCAGCTCTTCTCCATAGAATGCAGACAATACTTCATATATCAGAGAGTGCATTGCAAGATGTAATGCAGCAAACAAACCAGATAATGGACCTGTCAAAACCTTTGCTTTTTTCTGCTATTCAGTAAATACTCCTGAACCACTATCCTGATGCTAACATGTGTATAGTTACAGAAATAGTAAATGCTGCCTCAGAAAACAATGTAATTGTGAAGCACACTCAGAAAGGAGGTTCCCTCTCCACTTCATGTAAAAGAGCCTCCTACATGGTAGATGAATTTAAAATTGTGGAACCTGTAGAATTCCGTATCGATGACAAGCAGTGTGTTGTCTACATACCTGTCCTTAAAATGCTGCAGGCTTTGTTAAACAGAGACGACATCTTGGACAAGGTTCAGTGTTGATAGTAGTGATTCACAAGGATACAGTAGTTTCAGGGATGGTTCATGTTTCGAAGAAAATACCTTGTTGATGGAACAAAGTTTCAGTATTGCCATGGGTCTCTACATCGATGACTTCAAAGTTGCTAACCCACTTGGGACCTCTAAAAAGAAACACAAAATTTGTGCAGTGTATTGGGTACTTGGAAATCTTCCCCCTAAATTTCAATCTTCCCTCAACTCAATTCAGTTGGCCCTTCTTTGTAAGTTAAACACAGTTAAAAAATGTGGATACTCTGAAGTCCTTCATCCACTGCTTCAGGATCTAGCACTTCTTGAGAAGCATGGCGTATTTGTGGAGAAACTGGGATCAAGTGTGAAGGGAACCATTTTATATGTTGCAGCAGACAATCTGGCTGCTCAGTCATTGGCAGGTTTACAAGAAAGTTTTATATCTGATAAGATTTGCCGCTTTTGCATGGCTTCACGACAGGAAATGCAAGATAATGAAGTCAGGTCTGGTTACTTTCGCTTAAGAACAAAACAAGACCATGACCCCCACGTTCAGGAAGTTAGGCAGAATACTCAGTTGGCAAAACATTATGGTGTGAAAGGGAGCTGTCCTCTGAGTGATAACTTACAGCATTTTCATGTTGTTCATGGGTTTCCGCCTGACATTCTTCATGATTTACTTGAAGGTGTCATATAATGTGCTTGAAAGATGTGCTTGAATTGGTCATGTGTACTAGGTTTACTGAGGAGACACTCCGTTATCTGCATTTTAAGTTTTCAGAGCATAGGGCTTTACTTCAGAAGGCATTCCCAAACTACAGGCTCCATCCAAAGCATCACTACATGGAGCATTATCCTCATCTAATCCAAGTCTTTGGACCACTTGTGGATGTATGGATGATGAGATTTGAAGGCAAACACAAATTCTTCAAAAGGGTAATTCGTGAAGCCCACAATTTCAAAAATGTCCCATTGACGTTGGCTGATAGACATCAGAAGATGATGGCCTACAGTTTGGATTCTGCTTCATTTTTTAAACCAGCATTGGAGCTGGGAAAAGTTAAGAGTGCCATAATTTCTTCCTTTCCAGACAGTGAGCAGCAGCATTTGCTTGCAAGATGTGCACCTCAGAACACAGTCCTTGCAGCAACATCTGCCACTATAGATTATATTAAGTATATATATATATATATATATATATATATATATATATATACATATATATATTAAGTATGCAGCATGTTGGTATCTGTAGACTCATGTGCAGGCCTTCCAGAATTCAGCCAGATTCAGAAGATTTTGGTTGTGGATACTGCTTTTTTAATTTGTAGACAAATGGTTGCATGGTATCACGAACACCTTAGATCTTATGAAGTCTACAAAAGTAGTTCAAGTTTGCTTGTAACCGAACTGAAATATTTGAATGATGTCTTTCCCCTGTCTGTTTACAGGGTGAAGGGCACTGAACTGTTTGTGCCTTGAAACACTACATTTTGTGCTGATGTAAATTTCTTTTCATTCTCTCAGAACCATGGGCCAGTCCTGGCCAATGAGGGTTATAGTCAATGAAAATGACATCTGAAAAGTAACTCTCCCTGAAAGACCTCATAATTTGGAAGAACTTATAAGCGAGTTGAAAACTCAACTGAATCTGCAGTTCGACTTCATGCTTCACTATGCAGATCCAGATTTCAATAATGCTTTTTGCAATCTCACAGATGTAAGTGAATTGCCTAATAGAGCAACTCTGAAGATTATCTCCCTGGAAAATGTCGTTGTGACATTGTCCTCAGCCAGTACATTGTCTTCAGTGAGTTCATCTGACACAGAAATACTGACTCACACTGAGGTGACTTTACATGAACAGTGGCCTTCTTCATTTGAGGTGCCTTATTTCTCTGTTGATATTGAATATAGACTCAGACAGCGAAACCTAATTTACTTGACACACACATGTCAGTGTCACGCGACATGAAACATGACGTCCTGCAGAAGCTTGCAGAGGAGATGTACAAGTATAGTGCTTATCCAAAAGATGAACACTTTACTGAAGTTGCAAAAGGCACTCATTTCTAAACACCCTTGTCTTGCTGAGCCAGGGTCAAGCACAGGATGCCACAGATGGAAGAATAGCTTAAAATTCAAAATGGGAAATCTTCGTTCCAAACTTCGCAGGTGTAGAATGGCTGATGTGTCCGTCAATAGTAACAAAAAAACACAGCTGAATCCAAATGGAGAACCACCTGCAAAAAACCTTAAAAAACCCAAGAGGAGTGAGACAAACGTCCTGCCCAATTTTCCACAGGGTCAGGATGCATCAGAATTGGAAAACACCAGACAGTTGCTTGAAAATGACATGAAGAAACGGACACCAAATGCAGCACTTGTGAATCAGCTAATGAACTAGACCTTTTCACTGAGGTGGAAGGAAATAGTAGAAGAGCAGCCTCCAGTGAAACGCATGTTGGAGCGCTGGCCAGCGCTTTTCAGAAAACGGCAGGTATTTTAATATATTAATTCAATTTCGATAAAATTAAGCATACAAATCCCATAAACATAACATAAAGCATATTATCTCTATCAAAATATTGTGGTCATCTCAATATGTTTCAAAACAAATTATGGCTGTGTTTGTGTTGTTTTTTGTTCTTGTAGGTTTTTGCAGAGTTCACAAGGGTGGCAAGTAAAGATCTTGAACAAGACTTGTTTGAGTCCTTGGACCGTCACATCCCTTGATTCCTTGAGATCTTTAAGTCCAAGAAAGGAGTTATTGGCAGGACACTTGCAGAGACCCTTGCCCAAGTTGAAATGAAGGTAAGCAATTGTGGTGCCTATCCTCCGGGTTTGGGCCAGAGGGACCAAGGGCCTTCCTCCACACTTCGGTGCCTTATGGAAATAAATAAGAGTTCTTACAGAGTCTGATGTAATTAAGCTTTTGGTTTATTGCATATGGTGATCAGTCATATACAGCAAACCGGGTTGGTCCGCGGAGCAACAGGTTACAATGCATTCGCAAGCATATCCCCAAGCATTCTGCCCTCCCCTCATCCTGCATCCATCCTTTATGCCTTTTCTCACTCCTCCTATCTCAGACCCCAACTTCCGACTCCTCCCAGGCTCCCCCTTCAAGATCACCCCATCTTCCATTTTATACACCATTATTTAATTTTTAAACTGTTACATTTACCCCGCCTAGAAAATCCCATAAACACCATAGTCATCAATTGTATATTATTCTTAAACATAACACTTCTGAAATTTCCCATTAATTCCACTCCACACCTATATGATTTTTAAACATAATTAAATAATACAGAGTTCATTTTATTTTTAAGCATATATGCCTGGAATATCACCATTATTTGTATTTATTTAAGGGTCAAATAACTCAGTTAGCCAGACAGCGGTGCTGCAGACTGTAAAAAGGCACACAGATATCTATGTGCCATAAGCTACAAGGTTAGGCCTTAAAACAAAGGGTTAATGTAAGAACTAGGCCCCGTCTGGACACGGCCCAGGAGATGGGCCAGAAGAACTAAACCCTGCAAAGGGGGGCCATTAGCTCAGCACTACTATGATGGGCAACTATGACAAATTGCAGTAAATCCACATACAGTTTGCAAGCATTTTGTCAGTAGATGTCAGCTAGGCCAATGCAGGCAATCAGCTGTTATTTTCTAGCTGTATAACCCATAAAAGAAAATATAAAACTAAAATGGGATGCATATGTTAAAGGGGCAAAAACAGGCTGACATGCTGTAGGGGCATGTCAAGGGGAGGAGATACAATAAGCGAAGGTGGCATGACTATGAGTCAGAGGAAAAAGATACAATAAGCGTAGACCGTAAACCAATAGGAGAAGAGAAGGGAGAGAAGATCCAATAAGCGTAGACTATGAACCAATAGGAGAAGAGAAGGGAGAGAAGATACAATAAGCGTAGACTAGGAACCAATAGGAGAAGAGAAGGCATGACTATGAAACAACAACATAGCGCACAAAGGTTCTGGGGTGACGTCCAAGGAGGGGCAATGCTGAAGGCAGTGTTCCTTCTTCAAGGTTGCATACCCTGGCATCAACTGTCCTGCAATAGCTTTCAAATACTTATAACCTAGAATAACCCCTGGCCTTACCCAAACCCATGATCATACAGAATCAAATACTTATAACCTAGAATAACCCCTGGCCTTACCCAAACCCATGATCATACAGAATCACAGCATATTAATAACAGTACTTAATGCTTTTCCAATAGCGGCACTTTAATCAATACTATCATTAAATGTTTATTCATTGTAGTGCTTATGTAGTAAATCAACAATATCATGTAATGCTTATTATTGTAGTACTTAATATAATGCCTTTCATTAATAACAGTGCTTTAGTGCATACTAGTGCTTTAGGCCTCACATAAGGCCTCACATTCTCCACCACACAATTTTAGGAATTGGGAAGTTTTACTTTTTATGATGGCAATCCAGTTCCCTCTTCATCAGAAGTATTTCTGAAGAAACTTTTCCTTTAAGGTTAAGGTTTGTTAGGTTTTCTATAGCTTTGTCATTAAAAACAAATTCCAACCATGAACTTAACTATTGAAAGCAAATCAGTTAGTTGTTGTGCTGTGTAATGTTTCCTCTTTTTAAAAATCTTTGGCCCAATGGCAAAGACAAGCAAGCTAAACAAGACAGTAAAAACACCAACTATACTTTTTGGCATTATTGTTTGACTTACTGTTTTTGTGGGATTTATTAATAACAAAGCTATACAATATCACTCCCCATGTGTTTTTCCCTACTATTTGTTTTCAGCTTATTGTTTGTAGACCCATGATGTTGTGGCAATGCAGACAGCTGTCCTATGTTGTCTTGTAGTTTTTCTCGGGGATGATGGCAGTGATTTCTTCAAAGTCTGTTTTGTAAGTATTACATAAAATCATATAATTTTGTCACACACACACACACACACACAAACATGACACCCTCTTCCCCCTCTCTCTCAGACACACACACACGCCTCTCACTCACAACCACATGACACACATCTCTGTCTCTCCAACACACGCACCCCCCCCCCCCCCCCCCCACTTTACACACTGACACAACACACTCTTACCTCTCTCTCTCTCCCTCTCACACACACTAATACACTCTCTATTAGTCACACACACGCACACACACGCACACACACACACACACATTTATGATATCTTTTATCACATACACTAATTGCATAGGCTACCTTGCACAGTAACAGAGTTAAGCAGGCACTTCATTTCATGGCATGTTTTACTAAGGTGAATCTATGTATGTCTTGAAGGCCTTTGCAGCTGCAATGATAAATTCTATGTTATTTATAATCTTCCTTTTGTCTGCAGGACTCAGATGCCATCACAGATGTCACCCAGATTCCTGTTGGGGTATTAACTGTTATACCTGAAGACAGCGCACAACCAAGTCCAAATGCCCTGCACCTTGGGCCATCCAGCATTGGTATCATACTGGAAGGTAACATTGTTATGGATGACCTTGAAAGCCATGCTCAAGCTATTTGCTTGACTTCTGGAGTAATATATATCCTTCATTTGAACTATCCTAAAAGACTGAAAAACACCTTTGACTTCATTCAGAGGGTCATGCTCAACCTGGGAGCAGGCAACCTAAGCCCAAAACTTCAGAGCTTGAAAAATTCACTTTTGCAGTAGGTGTGTGCTTCAGGCATGTCAAAACAGTAAGTTCTATGACACTTGATTGGACTGTTCAGTGTGTTTTATATTGGGGGGGGGGGGGGGGGGGGGTCTTTAACCTTGTTTTCAGCTGCTTGAAAAGTTGGTTGAGAAAAGTTGGAGAAGTACATGGATTTTTTTTCTCAAATTGTAAAGTGTACTTTCACTGTCACAGATAAGCCAGAATGGCCAGTTATGTCACAATGGCCACCTTTTTGTTAATGAAAAAAAGTAATCATTTTCACAAGCAAATCATTTTCAAACATTTGCTAGTTTGCAGGTTTTGATGCTTACAGGTTTACAAAATGTTCACTGAAACACAGTTAAATGAAATTATAAGTAATCAATGTAATCAGCCACCATCTTACGTTTATTCATGACATCAAAGCACCACAGTGGAAACTTTACCACATAAAGTGAGGAACAGAGATTTATACTAAATTTTCTTCTTTTAAAAATATTATTTTACTTGCCTTAAGTTTGGATATTTTGTTTGTAAAATTTTATGTGCTTCCACAAATACCTATGTCAGGCTGAGGTGCTCAAAATGTTACTTTGTGAAAATAAAAAAGTAATTCTGCTGACTGATAATTCTTTGTTGTGTTAACTTTATTTTCCTGAGGCAATTGGTTTCCTAAATTTCACAGGACAAAGAAAACAGGACTTTTTTGTTAAGTCACATTAACTTGGGTTATATAAGTAGCCAACACTTAGAAATTACAACTTGCATTTACATGCTATTTGAAGTAAGATAAACTCAAACAAATTGAGTTAATACAACTGTTTTTAAGGAAACTTAAATAGTAGGCATACAGTAAACCTAACTTGGAAATCCTAGTTAAATTTACTTAACTTGTTCAAGGCAACCGGTTTCCTAGATTCATTTAAGTAAGATCAACTTATCAAATTTTACAGTGTACTTAAACAGTCTCTTCACTGTGTACAGTGTTTTCTTCTGCACATGACACACAGACTACTTCCTTCCAATACATTTTACCATATTAATTGAGGTACGCTTTGTTTTAAAGTTTGACAAGTAGAATCTATGTACACAAGTATTGTTTCTGCTTTTTCCAACGATAAACAGAATTTAACACAAGATCAGCTGCAGCTGAGTTAAGCATATTTAATTTCAGTGAGTTAGAAAAGTAATTCATAACCAGGTACTACATGCACTTCTTTCTTCGAATACGTTCTTACATAACAAGCGCGCATCAGTTTTACAAAACGAATTCATGAATGTATTCACAACACTGGCAACGCAGCAAACACCCTCTTGTGAAACACTTTCATTGCAGTGAATAACGTATAGCTTTTTCCAACGATAAACAGAGTTTAACACAAGATCAGCTGCAGGTGAGTTCAGCGTATTTACTATCAGTGATGAACGGAATCTAGCTTGCTAGTCAACTACGTTTTCATTGACAGATAAAAAGTTCTTTCATAATGACAGTCATAATAAGATTCGTTCAAATACGTAAACAAGCGCGCTTAGATTTTTACAAAACGAATTCATGAATGTATTCACAAAACTGGCAAAGCAGAAAACACGCTCTTATATTAAACTACATCATGAAACATTTTCATTGCAGTGAATAATGTAAGAAACTTTGGAAACATAACATCTTGCTTAGCCTATTTACAGTTTTTCAAATCACTCTAACCAAAATGTAATTTTTCTTCTGAAATCAGTATTTTGAGAATCTGCATTATTTTGAACTTTGTAACATCACTTTACTGACATACAGATTACCTGTACAGGAAGACACCATCAAGAGACATTCAAAACAATACTATACAACACCTTTGCAATGTCACACTGACAAATTACTGTATGAAGAGAGCAGAAATTTTCCAACCCTTTATTTCCAGGAAACCATAAGGAAGGAATAGTGGTACATAGGGCAGGTAGAGTACAGTTTTGAAAAAAAAAGAAAAAATTGAAAAACTTACAAAAAATATTTATATATACATAAGATAAACAAATGTAATTCCCTACTGTAAATCTAATTACAACTACTCTGCATTGTCATCTCTTTGTTCTGGATCCGGCCACAAAATTTCATCGACATCACAAAGGATGTTTTCCCTGGCCAGGCAATGCAGGACATATGCCCTGGTATGTCTAATCCAGCCTTGGATGGCTTCTATGGACACATCCCCACAGGCCTCCTCCATGGAAATCAAGAGGTTTCTCTTGTGTAGGGGTTACTGTCATAAATCTTCCACCGCCATGCTGACAAAAATTCCTCTATTGCATTGAGGAATGGGGAATATGCAGGTAAAAAAGATGATGGAAACTAACGTTATCCCAGATGATAACATACTGGGACTGCTCTGGTTGCCCAGGTTCCCCTTCCTGTTGAAGTCGCTGGTAAAGTTGACCTAGGAATTCAAGCAGATGTGCAGTGTTATATGGACCCAAGGTGGCATGGCGGTGGAGGACCCCTTGATTACTGATTGCAGCACATAGAGTCACGTTGCCTCCTCTCTGGCCAGGAACCTTCACAATTGCACGGTGACCAATGATGTTCCATCTCCTTCTGCACCTTGTTGTGAGGTTAAACCCTGCCTCATCATCAAAGATATACTCATGGGGCTGAGGCATCCCATCAAGTTCAAAGATCACATGCAAACAAATGGCCCTATTTATAGGGATCCTGTGATTCTGATTGGTGTGTCACTAATTTAGTGGCTTTGTGTTTACACATGGGGAAAGGCGTGCTCTTTGAGTTCGGATGATAATGACTTGAGTGTATTGTATTGGTTGCGTGTGTTTGCTGAATGAACATATAGTGCAGTGAATGATTCATTTGGCCACTTTTGCATAGAGTTTCGCTGAAAGTGTTTTACACATAGAAACCTGTGTGAAAACATGTGAATAGTGTTTACAGTTATGAGAAAAGTGTGTATCTTTTGAGAAATGAGGCAAGGCTATAGGTTTTCTTACTGAAGGAACCGGTTATAGTGTGTTAGCAATTGGGAAAAACTGTAATTCAACCGGCGATAAGAAAACGCTACACAACGAGTAATGAAAAGAACAAAATACAACCTTATTTCATATTGACAGTCATAAGATTTGTTCAAACACTTAAGCGCGCTTTGGTTCTTACAAAACTAATTCATCAATGTAATCAACATTCTAGCAACGCAGCAAACACCCTGTTATATTAAACTACGTTATGAAACATTTCCGTTGCAGTGAATAACGTATCGCTTTTTCCAACAATAAACAGAGTTTAACACAAAATCAGCTGCAGCTGAGTTAAGCGTATTTACTTTCAGTGATGAATGGAATCTAGCTTGCCAGTCAACTACATTTTCATTTACAGATACAACGTTATTTCATATTGACAGTCATAATAACATAAGAACTCGTTCAAACGTGTGGGCATAAACAAGCACGCTTCGATTCTTACAAAACTAATTCATGAATGTATTCAGAATGCTAGCAATGCAGGAAACACCCTTTTATATTCAACTACGTTATGAAACATTTTCATTGCAGTGATTAACATAAGAAACTTTAGAAACATATCATCTTGCGCTGCGAGCTGCTGAGAGGAAGTGGAGGAAATCCAGATCCTCTGTGGACCTGGCTACCTATCACTCTCTGCTAACAGCATTTACAACCACAATAACATCAGCTAAGTCCTCATTCTTCCAATGCAAAATTAATGCTAACATAACTAACCCACGAAAACATTTCTCCACGTTCTCCACCCTCCTCTCCCCTCCTCCTCCTCCCTCCCACTCTCTCCTCTCTGCCAATGATTTTAGGGTTTACTTTGAGGAAAAGGTGACCAGCATCTGGGACTCCTTCACTCCCTCAACAACACCCTTGACCACCACGACCAACTGCATCAACCACCTGTCCTCTTTCATGCCGCTCAAAGACTTGGAAGTGCTTCAACTCATCACAGACCACCATGCTACAACCTGCCTTCTGGACCCCATCCCCTCTACTCTGCTCCAATCTATATCCAGTGAGATCGCCCCATTTCTTTCCTCATTCAACAACACCTCATTAATCACTGGTATTGTCCCCACAGACCTCAAGAAAGCTCTGGTCACACCATTCCTGAAGAATCCACTGACCCATCAGATGTTACGAAGTACCGACCAGTATCTCTCCTCTCATTTCAACCAAAACCCTGGACCGTGCAGTACTTAAACAACTGTCCCCTTTTCCTCTCAGGAACAACCTCCTGGACCCCCATCAGTCAGGTTTCAGAGCTGGCCACTTAATGGAAACCGCACTCCTGGCAGTGACAGAGGCTCTCCACACCACTAGAGCCTCCAACCTGTCATCTGTCCTCATCCTCCTTGATCTCTCCACTGCTTTCGACACAGTCAACCACCAGACACTAATATCAAAGCTGTCAGAGATGGGCATCTCTGGGACCTCCCTCTCTTGGTTAAAATCCTACCTGACTGGTAGATCCTCCCAGATCTACTATCTGGAAAGGTTCCACCTCTGCACCCACCCCTCTCACTACAGGAGTTCCACAGGGTTCAGTGCTGGGACCCCTATTCTTCTCAATTTATATCAAGTCACTTGGTTCAGTTATCAAATCACACGGCTTCTCCTATCACTGTTATGCTGACGACATCCAACTCTTTTTCTCTTTCCCTCCCTCTACCCCCCAGGTCAACGAAAGAATTTCCGCATTCCTGGCTGACATCTCCAAATGGATGTCATCCCACCATCTGAAGCTGAACCTCAAAGAAACAGAACTGCTCTTCATCCCAGCCAGCCCTTCCCCCCCTGTTTTAAAAGGAATTTTGTATCATCCATGACATGTCATGATATTTTGGGCTGACCTAATTGGAAGCTGAAAATAAAGTTCTTGAATGCATTGTTTTGTGGTAAGTTGTCATCTTTACTCACTTAAGTGTAAAACTAACATCTCAGAGATTTATTTTAATAATTAGTGGCAAGTCTCATAGACACTGTGTAGTGTTACAATTTTACTCTATCAGAGCTGTTTCACTGCAGGAGAGTAAATTATCAACACAGTGGTGTGTAAGATCGACACAAGTGTCATCTGATCCTCCAGTGTTAACTTTTAATAACTCAATGCAGTGTTAATGAGCATAGAAATTTAACTCAATCAGAGTTGATTTGTCATTACAGAAGAGTACATTTTCAACACTACTGAGAATGATATTTGCACTTCACAGTTATTTAACTTGCAGTGTTAAGTTTAAACAATATACAGTGTTAGCAAGTGTTTATTCTATTTAGAGTTAATTTCACTCTAAAACTTTAACACTAGGAATACACTCAGGAATAGTGTTAAATTTAACTCTTTAAGTGTTACTTTAACATTGCAAAATTTACTGTGTAGGCTACAATAGGCTATGCCTTGCAATCAATGCATTATGCTAACGTTTTGGCAAACAGGCCAAAAATGAAATAGTGCAACACTGCTCATTTTGCTGTAGCCTACGGTGGTTCATGCAAAACCTTGTTGTCTACACGAATGTCTGTCCTTTTTGAAACGTGCACTATATAAGAAAACGTTATCTTTTACTCTATGATATGGATGTCGTTGCTATACAGGCTAAAGTTGGTGGTTTGCAGGTTGGGACCGGGTGGTTGATTAACGCATATTTTTGCATTAAACCTAAACTTTTTTTTTTAATTTTTAAAAAAAAAAATTTATAAAACTTAAAAATTTTTTTGTGTTAAACTTAAACTTTTTATTTATTTATTGTAAACAAATTTCTACATAGACTGGCCTACTACGCTTTCATCAATGTAGCTAAGAATGTGGCCTAGCTTTTCCTGTTATTTTACACTAAATTGTCAATCCCAGTTGATAGCAGCAACGTGTTTTTCCAATTCTAAGCACCCAGAGCTTGGGGTTAGGTGGACACAGGCCCTTAAAACCATGCTCTGTATATCAAGACCTAAACATAATGATGTAAAATGTGTAATTTTGTTAACGTGGCACGATCGTGGGGGTTAGGGGGGTCTCGGATTGAATCAGGTTTGGTTTAGGGGGTCCCTTGCTGAGAAAGGTTGGGAACACCTGACCTAGATAATAGCCTTATAAATCCACTATGAAAAGAGATGATTACCTACTTGTTTGTCAGTTATACACTTTCATGTCCATGTTACTTTCTCATATGACTTCCCCCCCTATTCAGGGCAGTGACATACCTGCCTGCTGTCTCTCAGCTCTCCTTTTCCTCCCTCCATTCCTATCACCACTGTACTTCAGCCAGTTCTTTACGTCAGCCTCACACTGACAGTGATGTTCTGCAAGGTGGCCGCACCTGAACAGGTAACAGTTCTTGATCGTTGAGAATATTATGCAATAACTGCAGGAGAATTGAAAAGTGTCTTGTCTATTAGGTAGACTGTATTTTCTGCAATTACAATGACAGTAATGCAGTGACTTATTCAAACACCTCTTATCACAGTAGTTATTTTCAAGGCTGCGAAAGCCTTCTTGTGTCCTCGCCCAAGCCAGTTGAACTGGGTAGCAGAGTTGTCGGTTAAGATATTGGTGCATGATCCTCCTTACAGTGTCACCTGCATTCACCCCTCCAAGGGTTGCAAGGTATGATGCCTACAGATAAGAATAGACATGTCCTTTAGAATTTTTTTTTTATAAAATGTTAATTGTTGAGGATGCATGATATACACAACTGGTCAAACTTTGGAAACTACTAAAGTAGTGGGTGAGTCCAAACTTTTGACCAGTAGTGTAGATAGAGAATAGTTCAGAATAGCTTGTTGTGCTTCCATTGTGATCACATCATATGTACATCACCATAAACAGAAGCAGAGAGTATGCATTGCCAACACTGTCTCCTACTGAAACCTCCCTTGTATTCAGACTGAGTGGAACACCAAATGGCAGAGGCAATTGGCAAGCAGGGAGGCAGGCGTGCTCAACCCCAGCATTTACGAGTCTTTGGGTGTGAGAAAAAGCAGAGACTTAAACAGTACCAAAAAATGCGCTCTCAAGTTTATGAACTTTTACTTACTTAATTTACTTTGTTGGAAGCATGCCAAATTGACGGATGCATTTTGCTCCTGAACCATCTTCAGCTGAATGGACTATGGAGTAGATACTGAAAATGGTTCAGGGTCGAAAAGCATCCGTCTGTTTGGCATGCTTTCAGTAAAGTAAATTAAGAGGTGTAGCAGATGTAGCAGACCTGAAGTGATTAGCTCGTGTGAGTCCTGAGCCTTAGGTAGCGGGTAGCAGGTAGCGGAGCGGTTTCAGCAGCTACGTCACTCCCCGAGACCTGGTTAAGTAGCGTTGTTGCCGACAGGCTAGGGGCAATTTGCCTGTAGCTCAACTGGCAACGACGCTGGCTGTAAGGGGTTAGCAGCGAGCAGTGAGAACCTCGGTTCAAAACTCGCTCGCTCGCTGACTCCCACCCGTTACATTGGTGCCGTGACCCGGATCACTGGCTAAAGCACAGCTTGGCTGCCAGTGGTCACTGAGGAGTCAGAGGAGGTCAAAGGGGGGTGAGTGTAGCAGAGCTGAAGTGATTAGCTTGTGTGAGTCCTGAGCCTTAGGTAGTGGGTAGCAGGTAGCTGAGCGGTTTCAGCGGCTACGTCACTCCCTGAGACCTGGTTAAGTAGCGCTGTTGCTGACAGGCTAACGGCAATTTGCCTTTAGCTCAACTGGCAACGACAGTGCCTGTAAGGGGTTAGCAGCGAGCAGTGAGAACTTCGGTTCGAAACTCGCTTGCTCGCTGACTCCCACCCGTTACATAGACACAATGAGCAACCAAGAAGAAGATGAGTGTTAGTGAGCTAGTGAGGAATTATTGAGAAATTAAGAACATTAACCATACCAGGGCTTTCTCCTGTGCTTTTTCCTTTAATATTTTCTCCACCCTCCTCAAGCCCTCTTCATTCTCTATAGGGAATCTGAATTCCTCGGACAGATTTGATGCTCTCTGGACTGGCTGTGTTTTGGCCAGTGCTCGAAGGAGGAGGGTGTTCTGACATGCTTGTGCCTTTATCTGCAAGGCCTTCAAAATCATGTGGTCATACTCTGTAAGAACAGAAATGTTTTACAGAACAATAGAAATGTTTCACATTACTTCAATTCACATCACTACAATCACTACAATCACAGCTGTTGTGACTTCGATAGTTATGTTTAGCATCTCAGAGATTCTCAGTTCTGTTGCTGACCAGTGAAAGGTTTGGTACCAAATTGGGTTGCATCAGGCTGCACATGGGAGGCAGTGGGAGGGGTCATGCAAGGCAGAGATGAAAAAACTGGGGGTGGCTGGAGCACACGTCATGGCTGCGAAGTGGAGGCAGGCTTAGTGACAGCAGTCCTGAAATGATGTAGGGCTTCAGACTGCTCCGTCACTTTGGCAGAGGCCCTGCAGTATGACAACAGGACTGTATAAACTACAATGAACAATGTTAGACTTGGTTCAGGTCTTGTGTGCATGTACTGTACAGTTCTTACATTCTAGCTCTTTTTCCACCCTCATCCTCAGAAGTATTTGAAAGAAACATTAGTTGAACAAGTTACCATATTGTAGCATGTATGGAAATGCAATGGCACTATGATGACTCAAACTGTCTCTCTCTCTCTCTCTCTCTCTCTCTCTCTCTCTCTCTGTGTGTTTACAGGAGGAGGGTCTCACCATATTTCTTCAGCACCCTGACAAAATACTCCGCCCATGTCTCATCAGGGTACTCCTTTGTATGGCATTGCAACCACTTTGGTGTCAATGTTGTTCTCAGATAAAGTTACATCCTCTGCAGAGAGATCTTTAACAAACGCAATTCCCAGAATAAGAGAGTCCACCAGGGAAGTCAAAAATAGCTGTTGGTATAAAATTTTTCTCGCTGAAAAGTACGTACCACCATCTGCTTTAAATATTTGTTCAATTTTGAATGTGGTGTGACCACACAAAATGATGTTATTGTCATCGTGAACTGATAACGTGAATTTGTTGCCAGTATAGTGGGAGAGTGGACTTCGCAAGACTGGACAGTGCATTGATGGTGGCTTAACACAAAGGACATTTGTACACTGACTTTGGCACTGACACTGCTGATGTTTAGGGCTTGTTCAGTGAGTCGTTTCACAATTTGTTGCAATGGCTGGTTTGGCTTTCTGATCTTTCTTTTCAGTTGATACAAAGAGTTTTCAAATGGGAAGGCAAAAATTTTTGGTAAGTGCCCAAAATTTCTCACATCATTTGCTAGGTGAATCAAACCATGGACATTATAAACTACAAAATCACCATAAATGACTGAAAGGTTTTGGACAAAAACAGTAAGAACCTTCTCTGCGTAATCACAATAGTGTTCAGATAAATGTGTACTACATAGAATGGTTATGCCAACATGCAGCAGGAGAAAGTGGTTATACAGAGCATTGGGCAGCGTGTTTTTGAGCACAGTGGGACCAGTATAAAGGAGAAACGTTCGAAATTCAGTGGCTTTCCAGCGATCAACTTCTGTCAGTGATCTTCCCTTTCTACCAAATTCTTTGGGCAATTTTTTTCCAAGTAGGACCAGTTTGTCTGAGATGACTGGTTGCCAATCCTTGATGGAAGAGGGCCTCACATCCACAGCCAAATGAGCTTCCTCATAACTCCCACTTTATGGGGTTAACATGAACATATCCCAGATAAACTTTCCACTTTGTATAATTTAGACTGGTACACAACACCGTCAGATGCAATCCTTCCCATCTCCATGACAAAATCAGAGAGGTACTCATTTGCATCTGATGGTTTTGAGTGTCCAGAGTAAAGTGCAGCAACAAAAGGAATTCTGTTGGGGTCTTCCTCAATCAGTGCCAATATGGGCCAAAATTGTTCGTTGCTGCTCTTGAAAAGTGGCATTCCATCAACATTAATTTGGAGACTGAGTGTATGAATGCTCTTTAATGTGGGACTGTCCTCTATCCTTGACTTTATACCATTAGCTACAACAAAATAGCGCCCTGCTTTTGATTGCACCTCTGTGCTGGTTGGAGTTGACAGGAATGTGCGGCCATCTTTTCGGAGATTGGCATTGGGCAAGTGCTTCCTAAGCACAGAGAGAAGACTGGAGAGATGACTGAGAGGTGTGTTGGTTGCTGCTGCCCATGCCCTCAAATTGTTACGTAAGTTGTCAGTATTACTGTCATCAATGTCGCTGTCCTTGTCTTGCTCATCAGAGCTATAATAATCACTTTTTGTGTTTTCTTCCTGACCAGAGGTGGCACGAAACCAGTCTCCTCCTGCATCACTGTCACAACTGTCTACATGCCGTCTTAAAGATCTTTTAATTAATATTAAGATTATTATTAAGATAATATTTTGTTACTCTCTGCCATGTTTGATAACGACCAATGTTGAATGTGTAATTAAATGGCCGTTAGCCAGCTAACGTTAGTTTAGCTAGTGCGAGTTAGCTGGCTAGCAATACTCACGGCTAGCTAGCTAGCCATTATCCGTTAGCCAAAAAAAAACCGACTACAATTCATAGCTTAGCTTATTTTAGCTTAGTTTATTGGTATTTTTAAAGAGGCAATACCTCACCTGGACTGAATGTCGACCAAAGACAGCAATCGGTAGCCTGACTGTAATCGCTCTTGATTGATCACTGTTCGTAATTGTCCCAAATATCAAAACGTGTTTCGTTCCGATAAAGAAGTAGATACAATGTTCATAGCAAAGTTAGGAAGGTTTATTTGCACAGCCGGCCGTGGGAACATCAGCATGGAGCAGACGTTTGTGAGGTACAATGTATGGTTCACATTTATACAGTTTTCAGGAGATGCATTTACACGTGATGGCCAGGAAACCCCCTGGAAGGGAAGTCCATATATGGTCATAAGGAACCCACGCGTTCCCCGGACTGGAAGTAGCAGTAATTGTGAATTGGCGCCTTTTAGCTCCGGTCAGATGTAGCGACATTGCTTTGTATTCTAATACACATTGCTTGTCTCCGGCATTTGTATTCTAATACACATTGCTTGCCTCTGGATCAAACTCCGTGCCGTTCTACAGAACTGTCTCCTAACATCACCAAAGTCTGCCATTAATAACGTTAGATAAAAGTCAGTTGATCTTAGATTCTTTTATGGATTTAAAAATGAGAGTGCACAGAAGTGTACCTTTGATATTTTTTTATTGTTACATCATATTCTTAACACATTCTTTTCTTAGGATTTCCCATCATCAGCGTGATCAGATAATCACATTTTAAGATGAATCTGACACAAAACAAAACACAACTACAAAGTGTGTGACTACTTTCTGAACCTGCAGGTATGAGTTGTTAAGATTTCAGTTCATGTTCTCTGTCTGTCTGTCTATCTATCTGTCTATCTAATCTGTATGTTACTATCTAATTTCTATGTTTCTATCTTTCTCTCTCTGGTGACTCCAGGTGCAGTCTGCAGCTCAGGATGAGATGTTTCCCCATGGCCTCAGTGGAATGCTACCATGAAAGTCGTGTTACTCACTTAAATAATCACAGCATTGTTGGAGGATCTGTGTGCTCCTTCTTGCAGCAGGCCTGAAGCAGTGAAGTCTTCTGGTGCTAAATGCCAATAAATTTGTGTGCATGGAAACCTTGAGTTTGTGTTATGCGTTGTTCCAAATACATTTCTATTTAAGTTTGTTTTAGCTATTTATTCCATTTTAAAATCCTGTTAATGTTTTATTGCAATGTTTTTAATATGTTTTAAAATGTTTTCTTAATTATATTTTTGTCATTTGTTCATGTTAACTTAGTCTAATATAGGCTACTAATTTCCTCTCTTTGATATCTCCAATGTTAAAAGTGATACAGAGAAACACTTCTTCAGCCTTCAGAGATGCAAACTCCTCACCTTTTGGCCGTTTTGAGATCAAAATAGGTCACCAATTCCTGCAGGATCCGAGGAGAATTTTTTTTTTTTTTTTTGGGGAGGGGGTCGGGTGACAGTCAACAGCAGAAGTTCAGAAACACTTGTTTACCTTCTCTGTGGACTGCATTTTTTCCCACCTGCATTCTGTGAAGACCTGCCCCTACTCTGCCTCTGATTGGCTCTGACCCTGATATTCTTACGCAAAGGCAACAAGTACTAGCCAATCAGGGAAGGTAAAAAAAGGCCTTGTGTTCCGTTCAGAAGGCAGGTGACTGCCTTCAGCAGCATCTTAATGATGTGGCCTACTAGTAATGATTCTACCAAAAAATGAGTGGGGGAATACACCATTGAATAATATATTAATATTATAATAGGCAATATTATCATTTAGGGTTTTATCCTTTCAGTTATTTTAAAATGTAGGCTTAATTTGTTTGGTCCCTGTGAAGCTTAGTGTGAATGCGTAGTGTCAATACTGCGCTTGTTTGATGAAGACAGTGATGTGGGAGTAAACGCAAGTCTCGTGTGACACTTGCAAACTTAAAAGGGCATTCCAAACACAATTTCTACTTTGCCTTCTAAGATACCTTACAGGTTAATGCTAGCTAGCCGCGGAAGAAACCGCTAACCTTGATGACTGTGGAGTCTAGCTTGCCAAACTTTTCTACCTGAGCTAGCTATGACGAAACGTTTTGCACTACAATGTTTAAAAAAATTCGGCAGGATTACTACTTAACTAGCTAGCTACGCAATAAACAACAGAACTGCATGTGAGCTAGCTTGCTATTTGCATCATCTGGTCATCATTTTCAGATGGTTTACAGCTTAATTTACTATTTACAGGTCGTTAATTTCTATTATTTTTGTTTCTGTTTGGGGGAACCCTTTATTACACTACATTTCCCGTATCCCGCAGTATATATGCAAACTAGTGGTGGTAAACTCGGCACCTTTTATGGACTCGGGTTCCTCTGAGTCACTCACTAATCTGATCCGGGTGTGTCAAGTCCTTTGAGTCACTTGAGTCAGTGTCGCCCATCGCCACTAAAACGAGGCTGAGTCCGTGATGTTTCCCATTCAGTCAGCTCTATGCTATAAATGTGCATGAAATACATGTCACAAAACAACCTAACAGCGTTTGTGTAGATGCTTGTTTATGACAATATTTGACTTGAGTTCATTCGTAAAACGTACCTGTAAACTGTAGGCTATATGCTAGATTATCATAAACTGTGCGTGAGACTCACTCATTCCTAAAATCCCCTAGTCTGACCCACAAGTCTGCTTTTGAGTTTCCTGGAGGAAACAGGATCCACTCAACTCAATTCTGTTGAGGAAAGGAAAGGATCCACTCAACTTGGTTAACTGCGCGAGGCTGAGTCAACTCTAGGCTAACTGAGCCAATTAGCATGATAAGCCTTACATGTGCATGAAATATATCAGCCACAAAACGAACAAACAGTGTGTGTAACCGCTTGTTTATTGCAATATTCTTATTCTTGTCTGGATGAATCATCAAATAATCGGTGCAGTGTGCTCAGTATGCTAACTAGCCTGACATCCACTGACAAGATGTGAGTCTGCAGCTTCGCTGTGGTGGAGGGAGGATCTACTCAACTCAAGTCAGTGAATCTGAGTCTTCTGGGTCCGCTGTGTTTCCGAGTGCGGTGGAAGGATGATCTACTCAACTCAAGTCAGTGAATCTGAGTCTTCTGGGTCCGCTGTGTTTCCGACTATGTAGGAAGTTATTCTGATCCGTTCTCAGTCAACTCAACTGCATTCAGAGGCGCATATTTGATAATTTATTAAGTTATTTGAACGTTTGAACATTTACCTGCTAAATGCTAGGTAGATGAGCAGAGTATGTTATACAGGTCATAATAAGAGTAATACAGATTATTGTTTCAATGTTCGTCACCTGGTGTTAGCAGCAGCCATAGGACTATAGGATCCGGGTTAATGGAGACCTCAGACTGATTCAGGAATCAACCAGCTCTAGTGCAAACCCGGTATTTCATACGGGCAAACTGTATAGGTTGACGCCTATGAGTTAGCTAGCCAGTTCGCTTTTATGACTGAGTTGAAATTGACAGCCTAGCTACTGTATGTTTATGGCTTATCTGAGGAAAAATATAGCTGAAGTCATAAAAATATTACCAATAAACAAATGGATAAGACATGTTTGAACTTTTATAAACTAACTCTTCTGCCTCTCCTTTATTTATTTTTGATATTATTTTTATTCTTTCTATGAATTTTTTTTATGAATTAGGCTACATGCCTGTGGAAGAGTGAATAGAGTGAATAAAGAAGCTGATTGCCAACATATTTTTTTTCTTGTTGTCATCTGTCTTGTTGATGTATTCAGCTCCCACGTTTATTGAATCCTTTTATGTGTTTTATGTAGGGTTGTTTTACTCCATAATGGCTGTTAGAATTAGTTTTCAGGCAGCTGCAAATATACTTGTAATAACTAGGAATGAGCACGTAAAGTGAATATCTTTCAAAATTTTCTCCCGGGTGGGGGATAGCATGCATGCCCCCGGACTCCAAGTTGTGTACCTCTTACCTGTTTGCATCCCTGAACCTTAAATTATGAATGGAAATTTCTTATTCTGTGTAGCGCAGCATTTTTCTGCAAATGTGATATGTTGGATATAAAGGGCACATAATTGTTTCTGCTGACTTCAGAAGACCAAAATGTTGTATTTAGTTGCTGTAGAAAAAAATGACATTGAAACCAAATAGTAGCCTATAGGGTAATCAGTAATGGTTGGCTGGCAACTTTAGACCACCAGTGTTAACATAACATTCTAGAACCAAATACTGCCCTGTGTAGAATATCATATGGATTATAGTTGGCTGCCGACGTTGGGCCAACCGTGCAGATAAACGGTCGGGCCACTGTGGTAAGAACAAGAGTGCGACGCTGGGCCAACGTCGAACTGATGTGCAAAAACAATGGTTGCCCAACGTTGAAAAATGACAATGGGCCAACACAAATTGTTTACTGGGCAAATGGAGGTTCAGGTTAGCGTTAGCTTTCCGGTTAGCATTAGCATTAATGTCAGATTTAGCCTTGAAATTTGGGTGAGAGTCAGAGTTCAGGTAAGGCTTAGGGTTGTGTAAGCATTAGTGTTAGCATTATCTTGAGCACTAACATTAGCTTTAGGGTTGTGTTAGCATTAGTGTTAGCTTTAGACAGCATTATCTTGAGAGTTAGCATTAGCTTTAGGGTTATATTAGTATTAGGGTTAGCATTATCACATGGGTAAGTGTTAGCATTAGCATTTTGGTTACTATTAACATTAGCATTAGATGTAAGAGGCGGCAAACTACACAGAAGATGAACTTGATTATGGAAATACTGTGAGTAGTGTGGGCTTACAAAATCACTGTGAGTGTGAGTGTGTCTAAGTGTATTCTTCATTTTAAGATGCATTTACATGTTTTTTTTATGTTTTATGAATCATGGAGAAAGTATTTTGAGTATTTTGAAAATACAAAATTACTCCACTCTAAAGTATCTTGTTACAAATTAAAATTGAATTTTTTCAGCCCTGTTAAATACAAATTACAAAATACTCAAAAGCATAGGTGGAGTTTGCAGGGAGGCGGGGGGGCATTGCCTGCCCCCACCAAGCAGCTGAAATATGTCACTACATAGAGTGTAAAATAGGTCCAAAATTAATCTAATGAATTAATCACAAAGCATGTAATTAATCTAAATTAATCGTGTATATCAATATTTACCGTGAGAAGCATTTAAAAATATTTTAGAATATTCCTCGCTAGCCTGCAGTTGGGTATGATAAACAATAGCTAGCTAGCAAGCCTACCATATATCTAGCCTGTCCATGTATGCTAAAAAGTAGCTCGCTAGCTTGTAGTGGGCTATGATTGAAAGCGGCTTTTTTGCCTACCATATAGCTAGCCTTTATGTGTATGATAAAAAGTAGCTGGTGAGCCATTTCGTGTATGATAAAAAGCAGGAAGCTAGATAGCTAGCTAACTAACCTGCAGTCAAGAAACTGTTTATGTGTTACTTGAAAATACATGTAAATGTAATCCTGAAGGAACTATTTTTGTCGGCAGAGCCAAATAAATGACAAAAAACATAATTTGTTGTCTCAAATTATCGTTACTTGATAAACAGCCTTGTTTGTAGAACTGTTGTATATAAGCAATATCACACTTGAGGTTGCGCTGTTATACTGAATATCAGCATGGCTGTGATTCGGTCGTAGCTGAAGATAATCACAGCCATGCTGATATTCAGCCATGCTGATATTGCTTAAATGCACATATGGAGTCAAGGGGCATCATAGAGTGCGATTAATCTGCTTTCATTTTTTTGCCGCGTTATTTTTTCTATAATGAATTTATCTAAATTAATGCGTTATTTTGACAACCCTACAGTAATGCAATAAAATAAAATGATTGTAAGAAATAAATCTGAATTCTATTATGTTTGGTTTTGTAATAAATTCATTTTTGAGCCTTTGCATTGAGGACGACATAACAGCAAACCTATCACCAGAGAAGATAGTGGACATATACGCAGGACACAAAAAAGACGTTTACTTCTATACTAGGTAGGGTACTGGTTATTTAAAATATATATTATACAAGCCTATTGTAACAACAGGTGACACTGTTGCTGAGCATTTTCTAATTTTGTGCATGTGTGCACGCTATAAGTTGGATATGAGTGAGTACGTATATTTCATAGTTTTTAGTTTAACATGAAATTAGTTCATGTGTACATTAAATGTTTTAAAAGCGTACCTGGAAAATGAAAGCCTAACAGTATAATATAAACAAATTCCGCCTATGCTCAAAACTAATTGAAACATGTATTTCAAATACAAGTAACTGAAATACTGCCCATCTCTGAGCAGAGCCAGTTAGCTGACAAGTTTCCACAAGGAAAGAAAAAGGACAATGAGGATGGGAAGATGAGCAGATGAGACCTTCGACGGTAAGTGCCCCGAAAAAAAGGAAAATCATGTATACAGTGACTTACAAAAGTATCCTGATTTTTCTTAAAACATTTTCTAACCTAAATCCAATGTCATATTAAATTCTGAATTTCAGTGTTTTTAAATAAACTATAACACATAACAAAATTTCAATGTATCATTTGTAATTCAGTAATATATGAGATTTGGCCAAGGGTCTGAATAGTTATATAGTGTTCAGTATTATATACTGTATTATAATTAAGATGTCATAATTGAAATGTATATTTCAATGTTCTCCCTAAAAAATACTTAACTGAACTCTGTGGGTTACATTTAATTAAATGTATTCATCTTGGAAACATTTTGTTTATGGGTTGGTGAACTGAGCGAGGCACAGAACTCAGATGAGTAGTAACATCTTTTTAAATCATTTTGCCTTGAAAACCCAAGAACAGGGCGGTGCTGTGTAATCGGAGAAAACCCTGAAAATTCATGGGTTCATGGTTTGGTATAAATGGGTCAGAGTGTGAAAAAACCTGGTATTCAAATCCTGGGTTGAAGCTCAATATCAGTGTAGAAGTGGTTTAGGGCTGCCTGCACTACTCCCATACTGAACGAACAGCACACAAACACTGCCTACAGTACCACAAAAGTCACCACAAGGGTCCACATACGGCATATGTGTGAATTATTAAGGTGGTCATAGTCCCTGCAGGCTAATATATTAGCTAGCTTCTGTTGGTATTTTGACTGCAGTTTTGTATTGACCTTTGAAATAATCATTTCGAAAATGCCTGTTGTTTGCAAGGTAACCAGGCTGCCAAAATTACAGAATTCCAATTCAAGTGGAGATCTGACTGAAGTATTATTCTTACATTTCCATTTTCACATTTACATGTTTTCTTTGGAAGTGCTGGATTCAAACAAATCACGTAAAATCCAATCCATGATGTTCTCCATTTACAGCATTGTAGGCAATCTGCTAACTATCATTAGTCTGCTAGTCAAAATAACTTGCTAGCTAGGTAGAAGTAAATCCTGAATTTAAGTTAGATACCTAAATGCAACTGTAATTGTAAAACCCAAAAATCCAAAACACACAAATTTATAGATCCCCCGTTTTAACAAAAATAAAACAATTTACTTTCAAACTCCACTCTCCCAATTTATTAGATTAGATTCAACTTTATTGTCATTGTGTAGAGTACAGTTACAAAGCCAATAAAATGCAGTAAATATTGCAGTATGCAGTATTATTATCTCACATACCGAATTTCCTGCATTTACCTCAATTCTTTATTCCAAAACACTGTAACATTCATCAAAAGAAGTGAATGGTTGTTTTATAATGACCAATGGCAAGATCCATTGGTCATCATCATGTCATGTGTTAACGCCCCTACAGGACCAAGCTTTGTACAAAGATACAAAGCCAGGCTTCTGAGTGGGGCTCAGTTTTTGTCCAAACAGTATTCAGTTGACTTCAAGTGAAATTGGTTTTTCTTATAGAATCTAATGCAAAACCAGAGGAAGCTGGGCTTCCAGGTGAGGATAAATTTTTCCCATACTGTCCAGACAGAGCAGCCAGAACTACTGTAACCATGAGGTGTGGGGCACAGGCAATGCTCAACTACGCCACCTTGGGAGTTTCGCCCAAGGAAATAGTTTTATGTATGTAACCCCCAAGTGTACACCTGCGCTACAAGAAAGGGTTCCCTCCAGTTCTTCTATAAGGATAAGACAGAGACGTGATTCTGGGAAGCCCAATAAATTTATTAAAGTTAAGAAAAAAAGTCAATTTATTTAAATACATTCCACCATTACACAGTTTAAATATATAAAATACTATACTATTAAAATTGGGCTAAGAGCTGGTTGGGGAGAGGTATACTCACCACTAGGGATACCTCATGTGAAAGATACTCACCCAAGTGCTCTCTCATTCACTCCCAAACCGCAAACGCGTGCCTACGTGATAAAGCGCAGTTAGCATTAAGACACACAGTGAAGGGGAATACCAATATGCTAACCGCCCCACCAAACAGCTCCTTGCCCACTATATTAATACCGTTCTACAAACAAGCGGGTAAAACTACCTACGACCAGTTGGTTTGAGTTGGATTGCGTGTAGGAACACGCCGCAACACACATAAAACAATATAAGTCTAACCTAGCCCACTCCGCTGAGGGCGGAACTATCTAGAGGCAAAACAGCAGCTAGTGTTGCAGGAGGGGACAACCTAAAACACAAGGACACAACAATCAACTCTGCATCGTCGCACGTATTATAAACACAGGAATTACCGTAAATGCTGGAGAGACGAACAGGTGGGGATTGAGGTCAAGCCAGGTCTGAAGAGGTGGCTAAAAATCTACAGCATATTGATGTCACTTAATCATTGGCTGTCCGAGTAGTGCCCCTCTAACAAAGTGAGCTATACAGACTACTGGCATTCCCTGAAAATGGTGTCTACCCCACATCAGAGAGTGCCTGTAATATGAGTGAGTCACACCTTTGACTAACCAGCACCAGGGCCAGGCTGCAGACCTACTGTTCTACACAGATGTCTGCTAGCTCCTTTGAACCACTACCCTGGTTTCATTGTACTGAGACAGTGTCTGTTTTCCCATCCTCCAAAAATAACTCCTCAAAGCTAACAACAATGGCATTTGTTTGCTAATTAAATAAAAATCAGACCCCGTAAGGGCATATCTAATACATGCAGCCAACTGGATCTAAACATTAGGTTAATCAATGAGATCACTGACTCCTAAGGCAACACTTTTAAATTAAGAAATTACTGATTACCATTTTGACATCCTATGTTTGAAACTGAAATGTGGCTAAAACCTATGAATACATTACCTTAAATGAATCCACCCCTCCTAACTACAAGAATAATCAAGTCCTTGCCTGGTTGGTCAAGGAGGAGGTTGCTGCTACACATGACTCTAGACTCTAGTGTGCTATCCCAAAATATGACTATAATTTTTTGCACAATCTTATGGAAAAGTTTATAGGCCTCCCAGGCCATATATTGGCTTCCTGTCTAAGTTTGCTGATTTTCTTTCTAACTTGGTAGTCAGTGTATTATTATGTTTCCGGCGTGGAGAATAGCAAGACGACGGACAACCATCTTACCGGGCAACCGTCACGCTTTATTCTCTCCTCCTCTCGTGCATTACATTCACGAACATCATAACTTCACCATCTAGTGTCTAGACGTTCCGCTACATCCCCCCTTTTAGTTCTTATGTTTGTTTTAAATCTGAACTATCTTGTTATAGAACAAAACCCATTTTCAGTATTATGCATTTTGCACAAACATGAACAGCACATGTATGCACACATTTTTTTTCTACTCTGAAGGACAGGGTGGACTACCTGATCCTTCTGACTCTGCTGTAGGGATTTATTCTGCCCTTTTCCACAGCAGATCTACTAATGCTATAAAGGTTTTACCAGTCCAGTCTTTCTGGTAGACGGGAGATTCTCCCGGATCTGGTCACAGACACATTATGGTCAGGCTAGTCTGGTTCTGGAAGAGCGGTAAGCTGAGCTCAGTTTCTTCTCAGTGTTACCAGCTCTGTGTCCACGTTGTATGATCTTGGAGTTGAAGATGGTCCTTGGACTGTGCCAGTGGTCTTTGCTGTCCTGATCCATACTCTCTGACTCGGTTCAAGTGTTGGCAATTCTCTTGCTCTGTGTCTTGCTCCATAAGCTTTCTTTTGCTTCTCTTTAATTCTCATGTCTTTCCTTTTAAAGGCTTGCAGGTCTGGCCACTTTGGTCTGAGAGTCTGAGGAGGGACTGGAACTGTAGATCTCAACTTTCTCCCCATCAGTAGCTATGCAGGCAAGACTCCATGAGCTGATGGGGTTGTTCTGTAGGCCAAGAGAGCTCTCTGGTGATCTTGATTCTTGCTCAGTATTTGTTTTACTGTTCTGACAGCTCTCTCCGCCTCCCCGTTGCTCCGTGGATATCTGGGGCTACTGGTGACATGCTCAAAGGGTTGGCAAATTGGCTACTTCAATATATCTTGAGAAGTAATCAATTACAACTAAGTAGTGGCCTTTTCCCCACTGGAAGATATCTGCAGCCACTCTCTGCCATGGTCTTGCAGGTAACGGGGTTGTGAGCACTGGTTCTGTGTGGTAACTAGAGTACTGGCAGCACACATCACATCTTTCCACCAGCTCTCTAATGTCTCTTGTCAACCCCAGCCACCACATGGACAGTTGTGCTCTGGCAAAGCATTTTGTCATGCCCTGATGTCCATGGTCGATCTTCTCAAGCATCTCTCTGCGCATGGATGCTTGTATAAGGATTCGTTCCCCCTTAGTAGAATCTCATCCACTACATGCATGTCTGCTCTGTATGGCCAATATGGCTGGAGATTCTCTGGAACTGCTTCTGTGCACAGGATAACCTTTGTCTGTGTACTCTCTGAGCTGTCTCATGGTTCCCTCTCTGTTCTGCATGTCTTTGATCTGATCCAATTTAGTTTTTGTCACAGGTATGTGTTGCATGAAATAATCAATGTAGGCTTTGCATTCCTTTTCCAGGGTGTCACACTCTTTGGTCTTTTCTGGTCCAAGAGGTGCTCGTGACAATGCGTCAGCTGCCACCAGCTGTTTTCCTGGCACGTAGATGATCCTGTATTTGAATCTCATCATTCTCAGTCTGAATCTGAGTATTCTTGGAGGTAAGTCATCCAGTGGTCTGGTGCCTAACAAGGAGATCAAGGGCTTGTGGTCTGTATGCACAGTGAAGTCTAACCCCAGAAGGTAGGTGCTCAGTCGCTGGCATGCCCAGGTAACAGCGAGGGCCTCTTTCTCAATTTGTGCGTATCGAGTCTATGTGGGCGTCAGACTTCTGGATATGTACACCATCGGCCTGTATTCTCCATCGGACTGTCGCTGCATTAGTGCTCCTCCCAGGCCGTATGATGACACGTCTGCTGAGACTAGACTTTCTCTCTTTGAACTATATTGTGCTAGGACAGATTTTTCAAAAGCCGTCTTCTGCTGTATGTCCCACGTCCATGTGCTGTCATTTTTCAACAGGTCTCTCAGAGGCTTTGTGAAATTTGGCAGGTGAGGGGAAAACTTGCCAATGTAGTTCACCATTCCCATAAAGTGTCTCACTTCTTCTATATTCCGAGGCTCTGGCATGTTGAGTATGGCTTTTATTTTGTCTGGGTCAGGCTCAATCCACTGAGCGCTTATTTTATGTCCCAGGAACTTCACTTCATTCATGCCAAACTCACATTTTTCATTTAGGGTGAGACCTGCACTCTCAAACTTCCTGAAGACTTCACACAGTCTTTCATCATGCTCCAGCTGATCTTTGCCAAACACTAAGATGTCATCCGCATGGCATAGTGTTCCTGGTGTGCCTGCAATGATCTGGGAGATTCTCAACTGAAAGTGCTCAGGCACTGAGGAGATCCCAAATGGCAGTCGCCTAAAGCAATACCTGCCAAAGGGAGTTATGAAGGTCGTCAAGGGCTCAGAGTCTGGATGTAAGTGGATTTGCCAAAATCCTGATGTGGCATCCAGTTTGGAGAACACTACTGTGCCATCTAATTTTGTGAGCGTGTCATCCACAGCTGAGAGTATGTGTCTCTTACAGCGCACGCTTTCGTTGAGCCTTGTTAGGTCTACACAGATTCTAACGTTTCCACTGGGCTTTGGTACAACTACCATTCCCGCACACCACTCAGTCGGCTCTTGAATTTGCCAGATGACTCCCATACTTTCCATTTTCTGGAGCTCTGACTTCACTTTGTCCAGAAGGGGTAATGCTACTCGTCGGGGAGCTGACAGTGCATATGGTACTGCTCCCTCAGCTAATTCTATCTTATAGCTACCCTGCAGCTTCCCTAAGACTGAGAAGACTTTTGGAAACATTGTTTTGAATTTGTTTCCCGTAGCTTGAACTGCTGCGACCTGTGGGAGTAGTGTGAGGCTCTGAATGGCAGGAAGACCTAACAACGGCATGACTAAATTTTTAACTACGAATATTTCCTGCTCTGTTTTCTTTTTGCCCTTTTCCAGACATGCATTTTCAACATTCCGCTTCTCTAGCTGGGCACTGCTTCCATGTATGTTGAGGGCTTTTCCCGCATCTTTTGCAGCTTTCTGTTCTCTGGGCGCCATGAGTTTTCTGCGCGGCAGTCGCCATCTTAAATTTCCCTGGTTTTCGTGTAGCTATAGCATCTACATTAGCTTCTTTTGTTTCAGTCTTTTCACGTCTAATCACCATCTGCTGTTTCTTTACTTTTTCATTTTGTCTTACTTGTGTTATTGTTTTAGCCAACGTGAGATCAGGATCTAATTGTTACTTTTCTGACAATTTTGCATCTCTAATTTCTACCACAATTCTGTCTCTGATCATTTCTTCTAACAGAGGGCCATATTGACAATGCTCCGCGAGCTTGTGAACATCAGTGATAAAGTTTTCCGCATATTCTCCTGGCTGTTGATATCTGCTATTAAACTTGGCTCTCTCGTATATAACATTGTATTTTCCAATGAAATGCTCACCCAGGGCTTTACACACGTCTGCATATGTCTTTCTTTGGTCGTCCGTCAACGTCAGTGTGTTCAGAATGTCGTCACTTTTCTCCTCCATAATGTACAGCAGTGAGTTGACCTGGTATTCCTCACTCTTCTCTGCTAGTCCTGAGGCTAACCTGAATCGTTCGAAGCATCGTAGCCATTGCGTCCAACCATTTGGCTCGTCAAAGTTGAAATTCCCAGGGGGTGGTATCAAAAATATCTGGTCCATCCGCTCGTTATCCTTCCCCTCTTAGGATTCTTTTCACCAAACTTCTGACACCATGTATTATTATGTTTTCAGCGTGGAGAATAGCAAGACGACCGGACACCCAGCTTACCAGCAACTGTCATGTTTTATTCTCTACTCCTCTCGTGCATTACATTCATGAACATCATAACTTAATGCCTAGCGCCATCTAGTGTCTAGACGTTCCGCTATAGTCAGTGATAGTGATAGTAGGAGATTATAATACAGTTAGATATAGGGATTCTTTTAGACAAACATTCTTATCTATTCTTGACTCTTTTCTATTCATGACATCAGCTTTGCTCAAAATATACTGTAAATGCATCAACACATTACTGAAATCACACTCTCTATTTGGTCTTAATGTATGGCATAGAAGCTATAAATATTGCTGTAATGCCTCAATCCTGTATTTTCCCATCATTTACATTACATTTTTACATTTATTCATTGGCTAATGCTTTTATCCAAAGCAACTTACAAGTGACTTGCAACCAGTCTCACTTTACCTTCAGTATATCATTGGGGTATTCTGTGACATTGGATACAAAATGCTATTTCAGCTGTACTTTTTCTGCAGATACTGTTAATGACTTAATTGATGACCTCCCAGGATCCGGTCTGAAAAATGCTACCTGACAGATCCATATGACTTTTTCCACCTTAATAATGCCTCCTCTGAACACTCAAGGGAAAGATATGGAATACCGCAAGGATCAGTGCTTGGATCAGTGCTTTGACCCCTATATGTTACCCCTTGGTAATGTTATTCGTAAACATGACATTAGCGTCCACTTAAACTCAGAAGGCACTCAGCTGTATTTATCAGTCAAACACAAGAAAATTGTGCAACTCTTTAAGATGGAAGACCCTTAACCTGGCTAAGGGATGCTTTACATCCCTTCCAGCTTCCAGCTTCCAGCTTCCAGCTATTCCACTGATAGCACTCCTACTGTCAGAAGCCTTGGGGTAATGCTTTACAACTAATTGGTCTTCTCCTCTCAGGTTGTAGCCATGAAAGCCCGTTTCTGCCACTTGAAAAAAAAATCAAGTCACATAGTATGTCATTATGAGATACTAAGTCATAATTATGATAAACATTCTCATATTTATGAGATAGTAAGTCATAATTATGACTTAGTATCTCATAATTAGGAGGTACTTTCTCATATTTCCAACAATACTATTGTAGACGTGCTATCATATTTGAGGAAGAGACAGTGTGTGAATTGATCTATTCAATGCATGGAAATTGAGCCTTTTTCACTTTTTAATCAATGAAATTTTCATTTCCAATTTTTAATGAATAAACATAAAGCCAGAGGTAGGCTATCAAATGGATTGTGAACACATTGAGGAATATTTCAAATGTGGTTTCACTAATGATGAAATCCTTGCTTTACTGGCTGAATTGCATGGGATTGTTCTAAGAAAACGCACACTGGAAACTTTTGACTCTGTATTTCCTAAGGACATACAGAGTCAACTGTTATGTCTAATTAACAGAACTTTTTCTTAGTTTTTTGGAAAATAAGGTATTTGGGTAAGGTATTTGATTAAGAACAACAACACAAAGAAGTAAAACTAAAATTAAACTCACTGCATTACAAATGAGCCTATAATGCTCCTATTTTGAGAGGTAATAAGTTCTTGCATTTCTTGTTATTGGGGGATATATTATGCACAGAATCTCTTGCAGAGGCAGGATATGCCCAGTACACAATATTTCTATGGGGCGCCAAATGTAACAGACCTTCTTTCGTGGACAGAATGCCTTCTGTGCTACGAAACGCATTAAATTCATTATGAACCCATATAACACCGTAACGCCTTTTGTCCATGAAAAACACAAACGCGTTAGCATTGTGTCCATGAAATATTGAAGAGAGCACATACTTTTGTGCACAGAAAACAAAACGGATAATTCCTTTCGTGCACAGAATTGACTGTTGTGCTTTTCATTTTGTGGACAAAAGGCGGAATGCACTTCGCACTATGTGGACAAAAGAAACTCATTTCGTAGACAAAAGTAATTCTGTCCACGTAACAGATGTCCTAGGCCAGCATTTATGCTGTTGTGGCACGAAATGCAGAATGTGCTGTACTATCATCATTCCGTGCCATCGAATGTTCATTTTGTTCACTTAACTTGTTTTGCTATATTACTGAAAGTATGATGTGATCCTACCATGTATTTGTTCTAGCCAGTCACTAAACAAGGTGATTTCACTAATTAGGTCCTCTACCTGGCTGAAGAGTTGTGGTAATTAACCCTTTTGCGCATACAGTCACACTGTTGATTAGCCGTTTAGTGCGTATGTTAGCACCGCTGAAGATTGGAAAAAATTCTAGCTCATTTTAGCTTTGAGGAAACAGCGATTTAACATTAAAAAAATATAGCAAATGTGGCGGTGAAAAGCTTAACACTAATGAAAACATAATGAACCATATGACGTAACACGCACACTACATAGCATGAAATAAGTTATGTGCGAAAGGGTTAAGAGTGAAATGCTGCCACACTTTTGAGGTCTTTGGTCGAGAAGGTGTTGCCATCTCTATTGTTCATTCCAGTAAAACAATGTAGCTCAGGCTACATGTCTGAGCATTCCAAGACAGCATGAAAAAACACACATGACAACATCAACTAATAGACAATTAAATTCGTTGGCAACTAATTTGGTCATGGATTTTAGTCGACTACGTCGATTATTCGTTGCACCCCTAAAGTGGACAATGCAGTAAAAACATTCTCTTTATTTAAGTCAGTCAGTCATTACAAGCTCAATTAAAAACAGGGCTAAAAAAAAACAATAGAGTAGGGTACTGACTGTCAACAGGAGAATAAAATACAGATAGGATATGCCAACCATACGGGGTGGTTACTTGGAATGGGGGAGGAAGGGCTGACTCACCAATTCACACGTGTCCGTGCTCCTAGTGCCTAGAAGCACACCACAACCCCACTCCCACAGCAAACCGTGATGAAGGTGAAAGAGGACATTATAGCTAAGACATGTGTTAGACGCCTCATGTAGTACATGGAGGAAGGGAAACCACCATCCCCATCCAGTAACCAACCCACAGGCGTGGCTGCACTAGCTCCTGCTGGCAGGAGAAACCAGGAATGGTTAATACCACCAATAAGGAAGTTGTTAAAAAGACAAGCCCGTACCCGGAGAAGCAGTGGATCTGAACTGGATCTGTTTTTTCATGCTGTCTGCTCTGTGCCTCAAGAGCAAATTGAAATTGCACAACCAGCCCCACGGAGTAGGCCCTGATACATACAAACACAAGAATACAGGCAAACGGTTGAAACTCAACAGTAAGAAAAACCAAATTCCAGAATAAATTAACACAAGTCAAAAACAAAACCAAATACATCAAAACGTAGCAAAACGGGCAGAACCGAACAGCAAAATCAGTTCCACAACAGCATACAAGCCAAACAAACCTACAAAACAAAAACCAAACAAACAGGTTGCGCAAGGCAAAACAGGTAAGACAAAGCGCGCAGACAAGCTAAACCAAACAGCAAAGCAGGCAAAACAGCAAAGCATGTGAAGCTGAAGCAGTTAGCACAAGGCAAAACAGTAGTGGCAAACTCCTGCACATACAAACACAATCATGGTTCTTGAAACTTCTCTGATCTTACGGGTTGTAAACTATGTGAAAATAATGTAACGGAAAAAAGGGCATCTTGCTCCCTACCTGCAAGCTACAAAAATTTCCTACAAACACCCTGTAGGTCTGCTGCAATTGCCCAAAGAGGGTCAGCCCTTCCACAGCAGAGCAGTCTCCAGCAAGGGCCAACGAACAAACTGGGAACAAGCATACTGCCTAGGTGCGTTACCTTGAAGGTTTTAAATATGCTGCCGTCCAATCAGCCAATTGGGTGCCAGCCAGGAAGTAAGTACAGTGGCTGGGAAGGCAGAAGTAATCCAGACAGAAGGCAAAACCTAATTTTGGCCGGTTACAATTACAGTAGTCTAATACAGAGGGAATGAAAGCATCAGAGGTGGAAAACCCTGGCTTCAGAAAGTAAAAGTCCTGCCACGTGTTTTCCACCCATGCACTACACCAGCTGAATTTAACTCTGCCAAGAAGGTTGTGAACTGCAACATTTGCAAACCTGACCTTGCCTGGCATGGGAGCACATCAGTTATGCTCAAGCATCTGAAGAGGTGGTACGTTGGCTTTCTGGATGATGAAGACTCATCTCATTAAGTTAGTTAGCTACCTAGCATAGCTAATGTGGACGTTAAAAGCCATGTTACTTCACGTTATGAGCTGTAACATTTTCTATTTTGAAATACATTTTCTCTTGATCAATAATTAATGACGCTGAACATACAGTGTAGCAAATAACCCATTATTCACAACGATCCTGTTCACATTCCAAATGTGTTAAACCAGAGCCTGCCATTTAGAAATTCTCTTAAACGTTGCATCGTTGTCATGGCGACATTTATGACTGGAGATAGTCTTGCTGCCAAGTGCACAAGTTTAGAGAACTCCATTTATTACAAAGCTTACCTGTATACTGGGGAACCTCTTTCAGTCAGTTATTGGGTTGGCTGGATCAGATTCTTAAGGTGCAGGTCCTTAGGTGGCGTAGTCTGGAAATCACTAGCAATCTAGATGTTGCAGGCACAGACATCCGCTCTGAGACACTAGGCCACAACATAATGCCTTCCTGTCTTGATGTCCAAACGCATCTTCTAAGGGTCTCTAATTGGTCCAAAATGCAGCTGCTCGCATTGTAACCAAAACGAGGAGATCTGACTGCATAACCTTAGTGTTCTCTTCACTGACTAATTAAATTCCAAATTGACCATAATATACTTCTCCTTACTTATAAGGTCTTAATTGGGCTTGCCCCTGTATGGCAGGGATTTCACTTTTCTGTATAACCCCCACACACACTTCATTCACAAGGTGCTGATCTTATTCCAAAATGTACTGCAGGTGCTTACACATTCTTTTATAAAGCTCCTGGAACAGTCTACCTGCTTGTGTTTGGGATGTAGACATTCTTTCAGCCTTTGAGAATATCCCTCAGTTTAATACATTCATTGAATTCTTGTTAATTTACTATGGTCACTCTGACACTTTACTTTGCTTGACACTTGAATGTCCAATTTTCACTCCTGCCTGCAGGCATCACAGGTGACCCTATTTTTAGTGTTATTCACTGTGACCACTTATTTTGAAAATGATAATTTTGAGCCATGCAATGGTTAAGAAGTGTTTTTTTTTTTCAAAATATGAGTAGATTGAATCCATAACCTATATTCCTCCTAAGTTATTGAGCAAAACAATAAACAAATTCCAACAAATTCTATTGCCTCATCTTTTATAAAATATTGAGCTTGTGGGCCACTCTTTGCCATGTTTGGATTTGAACACCCTATCTTCAAGTCTAGGCTTTGAGCTTACCATATCAGCAGATCTTTTGTTTGAGGGGTGGGGGTTGGTGGACTTACAGAAGCCATAGAGTCTTTGGTGGGCTGAGCTGTCAGCCATTCATTTTTGCTCCTTAACGAGCATAAGGCATCCACAATTCTCTTCCAACTCTGCTTGTCTTTTGCAGCTCTTTGTGCCTCTCCCCATGACAGAATCATTTCCTTCATTTCCTGCTCAATGATCCTCTGCCAAGTGATCTTGGAGAATCCTCTTATAGCAGGGGGAGTCCATTTTGAAGCACCCTTGGGTATGCAGTCTGGTTGCAGCCTCAGAACATGACTAGGCCATGTTAGGCAGTGGCGTTTGATCTCTGGAATCACATTAAGGCATTTTGTCTTTTCATAGAGCTCTTTGTTGGAGATCGTGTTAGGCTAATATATTCTGCAGATCTTCCTTTGGCAGCCATTGTGGAAAGTCTCAATTTTACTCATGACATATTTGGCCTCTCGCCAGCACTCAGAACTATACAAGAGAACCAGTTTTACTAAAGTTTTATACAGCCAGAATTTGGTTCTTATGTTGTATTGGTTCGATTTCCTGATATTATGTATAGCTGTACAAATGTTGAGCACCTTTCCAAGTCTTTGGCGGATGTCTTTTTGAGCTCCACAGGGCTTTACAGTGTGACATATATGTCGCACGTGCGACATTAAAATTGGTCTGTGCGATGAATGAATGAACTGTAGTAGCACCGGTGCGATGAGAGACAGCCGTGTGTGTGAGTGAACACATGAATCAATGCCACCTCGCTAATATACTTGGTAGTTGTAGTATGTGATTAAGAGACTCCGCCTGCCTATCCAACACCAATTCCCACAATTCCTCTGCTTTCGGCGCCATTTCTCGAACGCGTTTGGCTGGGCTGGGTCAGATCGATGCACAGGAGACAAGATGAAGAAATACTTTCCAGTTTTAAATAAAACCGGTTCCAAGGAGGAAACAGATATAACTCCACACGAAGAAACGCAAACTGGTGACGAAGAAGCAAGTGGAAGTAACGTAACATCAAATGAGAACGCAAAAAGGAAAATATACAAATACAACCCGAAATGGACAAAGGATTTCCCCTGGCTCATTTTCGATGAAAAAACTCAATTGTTGTTCTGTAGATGGTGCAGGGAGGCTCCAGAAAAAATTAGGAGAGATAATCCGTATGTTATAGGAAACAAAATTTTTAAGAGAGATAACGTTAACAAATATTAGAACATTATTATTATTATTATTATTATTATTATTATTATTATGGCAATATTAGAACATTCTTGAATTTACAGTCATGTCTACTCTCCTGAATAAGTAAGAGTTTTACTCAAGGTTACTTGTTTACATTTCAGAACTTCCTGCACTTGGCTGAAATCCTCCTGGTTCTGCCAATCTCTTCTGCTCAATGTGAGCGGGGATTCTCTGCTCAAAATAGGATCAAAAACTCAACCCGTAGCAGCCTCCATGTCTTCACTACAGAGGACTTGATTCATATCAGCACGGATGGCTGTCCTTTAAAGCAATTTAACCCCAGTCAGGTAGCAGCAAGATGGTTGTCCTCTTCCAAGAGGGCCAGGAGGCCACTGTTAAATAGGTGGTCAGAGACCATGTCAGCTCTGTGACTACGCGCACGCGCGCACACACACACACACACAATGTATTTACACTGTTCATTTGTAGTCTATGTTGATATGTTTATGTCCTTAAGTGCTTGAATTAAAAATATATATTTATATATATAATATATATCCAAGACCTTGAATGTATTTTAATTTACAAAGAGATTCTGTAATATTTCATCTGTTTTTATATGATAAACTGCACTACTTGTGGTGGGTTTTAGAGATGTAACAGATGTTTTTATCGTGCTACCAGTTTTTGTCTTGTGCTACAAGACTATGAACATCTGTAGCACCAGTGCTATGAGCAGAAAAAGTTAGCATAAAGCCCTGCTCCATTGTCTTTGCTGCTCAGGCTCCCCAAATATACAAAGTTATCAATGCTGTCAAGTGGCTCACCACTGATGGTGGTGGGTGTTCTAATGATGGAATTGATGTATATCACTTTTGTTTTTTCTAACATTTACGTTGAGGCCAGTTTGGGGCCAACTTGGTTAGTCTGTCTTCTCTTGCAGGTGTTGAGTAGCAGACAGGACAGCTAAATCATCAGCTACGTCGAGGTCCTCAAACTGAGAGAATGAGGTTCACTGGATGCCACAGGGTTTATTGGATGTTGTTTTCCTCATTATCCAGTCTATAACCATCAAGAAAAGAATAGGGGAGAGGATACAGCCTTGGCGCACTCCAGATATCACAGAAAACCAAGGCAACAAGTTGGTGGCAATAACAACACTGCATTGGATTTGTTCTTAGTAGTGCCCTATTATACTTGAGATTTTACGGCCTTTCTCCTAAAATCAATTCAAGATGAACGCTATCGAAGGCTTTTTTGAAGTTGATGTAGTTGACAAAGAGGGGGACATTCCATTCAATACATCGTTCAATTATGTTTCTCAATGCAAACATTTGGTCTATACACCCTCTGCCTTTGCAGAATCCAGCTTGTTCTTTGATGGAGTTTCTTGTCAACAGCTGAATCTATTTGACCCAACAGAACTCTACAAAAGACTTCGCTTGGTATAGACAACAGTGTGATTCCACGACAGTTATTGCATTTCTGGAGGTTGCCTTTTTTAGGGATCTTGATAATTAGACCATTGCACCAGCCTTCAGGGATGGTTCCACTGTTCGAGATGTTAACCTCTTTCAGTGTTGGTATGTTAATGTCCACCATGACTGTTGGGTCAGAAGGGTTAGCTGGTTCATCTGGCTTGGGAAGATTTAGAACTCCATGGAAGTGCTCCACCCTGCATGCAGCCTCCTCTTCATATGATGTCATTTCCTGCTAGATTTACTTCTGATGGGGACAGAGGGTTTCTGGTTCTTTTTCCCGCTGTGGCTTTTTGTGATTTTTGTAAAGAGTACTCAGATTTCCCAAACAGCAGCGGCTTCAGCAATTTTCGTTATTTCTTTGTCCTTGGAGTTGTATGCATTGTGGAGGTGGGTGAACGTGGGTGATATAACACTTAGAATCTTGGCTTTCAGTGCTTTCCGCTCATTATTTATTTATTTTTTTTGCCACATGCTAGATGTTATCCATTCTTTTTGATTATTCTTCTTAATGCCCCAGATTTTCTTATCTGACTCAACATATGTTGTTTTTATGGAGTCCCAGTGCTGTTTCACATCTGGGACTTCAGCCTCAACCACTTTGGAGAGTACCAAAAGCAATTTCAGCTTTTTTACAAATTCAGATTTTTACAATTTTTTTACATACTGTGGAACACTTTAATCTTGACATGTCATGGTGTTTATGGTTTTGTTGTTTTGGGTTTTTACACAACTTTAACTTCACAAGTGCACACAACAGAAGGTGACTGCTTGCAACGTCAGCTCCACGGCAGACCCAGAGATCTACCATTTATGGTAATGATCTGGTGGGTTTGTCGTCTTGTCTGGTGAAATACGGGTCAGTTTGTGAATACCTTTGAGTGGGAAGATTGTGTCTCCAATTACAAGTTAGTGCTGGCAAAAAATCCAACCAATCATTCTCCGTTGTCATTTGGTTCTCTGCACACACAGTTTCCCATTGTTCTTGGAGTTACTCCCAACTTTAGCAATGATGTCCCCCATCATGATTAACATATCATGCTTAGGGACATGTGAGACCACAGACTGTAATTAGTCATACTAGTCATCTTTGATGTCTGGAACTGCATCATTTGTTAGGGCCTAACATTGTAAGATTGTTAGTTTACAATGCCTTGCATAGAAGTGTGCAATCAAGAACAATCAAGGACTAATAGGCTCCCATTAAATCGCCCACTTATTTTGAATAATTAAGGCCGCACCATGGGTATGGGATGATTCATGGCCTGAGTACAGGATTACTGATCCCTCGTTGTGGCTAAGTCACCCAGAACCAGCCCATCTACGCTCGCTTATTCCAAGTAAATCTAGCTGGTATCTTTTCATCTCTTTTGCCCCTTTTCCACCAAGGCAGTTCAAGGGCAGGTTCAGAGCCGGTGCCTAATCTTGAACCAGTTCTTCTTGTTTCAACAGCCAAAGAACTGGCTCTTGGCCAGGAAAACTGGTTCGAGAGCAGCACCAACACTTTGCTGGTATAGAACAAAGAACTGCTATGTCAGGGGCTGGGGGTGGGATTATCGTGACCAATAAGGTCAATTAAAACTTTATGACTGCTATTTAAAAAAAACAGTTAGTGTAGCATCTAATCTGCCTAAAAAGAAGAAAAACCAGAGTTTTATTTTTCAAACATTTCGCCTTGTTGCCAGCCAGCTATGTATTTCTTAGCTGTTTAGCGAGCTACTAATTTCTCACATCAATGTTACGAATGTAACACTGATGGCTAGCTAGCTAGCTGTTGGTCAGCTAACATTACCCAAGCAAGCATAGCTACTAATTTCTCACATCAATATTACATTGGATATTCATATCATTGATGTGAGAAATTGGTAGCTATGCTTGCTTGGGTAATGTTAGCTGACCAACTACTAGCTAGCCAGCTACCATAACCTTGGTAACAGTAGCTAACGGTAGCATGCTACTTTGTAACATTGCCATTGACTCACCTACCAATGTCACTTAGCCTTTTGTGAAGCCAAATGTTAACATTGTATAAAGTGTAGTGGACAAGTTTGTTTTTTAAAGCATTGTTCTCTTGTTTTTGTTTGTTCCCGCTAGCTTGCAGTGGCGGCTGCAAGCTAGCAAAACACTATGCTCGCTAAACACCACAGATTGTCTGAAATTTGTGTGCTATTGCAAAAGCTGCAGCATGAGATTGTTTAATTAACAAGGATGGCAATTTGAATAATTAAGTGGCAACTAATCCCAAAGCTTTAAATGTGTCACATTACAGCTTTCTTTTGTTACAAAATTCAAATTACATTCAAGCAGTCCCCCAAAGCAGTCAGGCAAGCAGTCCCCTAAGCAGTCAGGCAAGCAGTCCGGCAAGCAGCCCCCCCAAGCAGTCAGCCCCATCCCCAAATGCATCTCCCTTTTTATGATTATTCCCTTAGCCCCTCCTGGAGCTTAGACTCAGGCCCCCTTCTTCAGTTTCATAACACACATTCTGTACACTATTTTTCCAAGATCACACCTGTCTAATTAAAAATAATTACCCCGCCTTGACTGTACACTATTATCTCCAAGACTGCGCATATCTAATCTATAAAAAATAACTGTCCTTTCTTGACCTGCTCTGCCTTGGCTATACTCCATAAAGAATCCCTGTTTGCGACCCCCCTTTTTTAGACTCCAACTCTTTTCTTACACTAAGGGTCCATCCTCCGAGCAGTGCTCAGACAGTGTCCAACTCTCATTAGCAGCCCCACAACAGGCCTTACTTGGCATACAGGATTCTCACAGCTGCATACCCCTCCCACAGTCTCCTGTACTCTCTTGACCCTTCTTTCTAGTTTTTGCTCACAGGCATACAAAGTATAATAGGATACATTATTATTCATTTAAGGCCTATAGTGTTAGGTTGTTTAATTAATAGTGTAAATGGCTCATATATCAATAACTTCAGTTAATATATCAATAACTGCAGTTAAAATAAAAACTAACATCTATTGGCAATGCTTTTAATGTTTGCTGGCAATAATTTATCTCCACCAAGTAACAAGCTTAATCGTACCACATCAAGCTCCGCTTTTCTCTGGTGAGGTGAAAGTGGCAATGCTTACAATTTCCACAGGGGGTATACACTTAATCAGAAATTTTCCACAACAGACACTGTATTGCAGCTTGGTAATTCCACGTTTAGCAGAGCCAGCCATGATCTGATGGTGACAGCCTCAGGTCTGCTTTCATCACTACTGGCCCTCTGCATGTCATCCATTAGTCATGCTGCTATAGCCTTATTCTTTTAGGGTTTTCCTTATTGCACATGGGTTACTCTTCCCTACTCATTCGCCCATCCAGTCAATCCATATACCTCTCGCTAATAGTGGCTTCTCCCTTCTTCCATTCTACTGGATCCTCAGATTGCTTCTGTTATACTGCCACCTACTGATCTATGGCCTGCAAAGAATGAGATGCTTGGATCATTGCTGCATTTTCTACTGTTTGCACTGATAGCCTGCCTGAGACTACAATGTCATCCCCTGTCCATCTTACGGGCTAACAAATGGAACTGTTGCAATTGAATGATGCCTTTTATGTGTTATCCCTTATTTTCCATGAGTCTTTTGATCACCTTTTCTCAGGGTCAGGGAAAATGATTCCATTTTTCTGTTAGCCTGATATTTTTTTTTCGCTTATTTGACTCCTTCTGGAAAATCCCTCTGGCACTATTTGTACAGTGCTTGACAGTCTCAATTGTAATATGCGATAACAAAAATGATTGATTGATTGATCAAGGTGGAGGCATCAGGAATATATCAATCAGAACAATCAACCAAGACCCATCCTGACACAAAAGGTGTCCTCTATGACTGTATTTATTGGGTTTTTTGCTGTACAGGGCCAAACTCTCTGACCAGATGGAGTAAGCAGCTAGTGAGGGCTGTTTACTATCAGACACTGGTATTATGTCTGTCCATTTAAGTTGCTTAAATCATGTAAGTTCACTACCTAGCTAACATTGGACAAACAGCTTATTTGGCTGCATAATGATAGGCAGGAAGACATTGAACTTGCCCACAATTCTGAGGTGCTCCCCAATCTCCTGCCAGGGATTACTTTTAACAATTTGTTGCTTTACAGTTTCTTTGTGATGTCATACAGTGTTAGCCTCTCCTCCACTGGGCGAATTAGCTTGTCGTCTTTGTTGTCCATCCAGATCACTGCCATGACTTCATCTTAAATGTCCTCCTCATGTGCAAACAAGAAAGTGTACCCTCTTTCTCATTTTTGTTGTTGCTCATTTCCATTCTGTTGTGAGGACACCTCTGCACTCTAGTTAGATTTTTTTGTATGGCTCACTTATGTGATTTTCAGTTCTTGGGCACCTCCGTGGCTCTTAAAAGGAGGGGCACGAAACCGTGTGCTTTGAATAAATGTAAATTGCTCTCAAAAACACACCTCCTTGCCCAAAGCCTGGTGGCCAATACATTTTCTCAAGCTATTAGCCTTCACTGCAGTTATAGTCACAACACATTTACCTTTATCACGAAAGCTGAGCAGATGATTCTGAGAAATAAAGCAGTTTTGGAACGGAGATGAGCCTTTTCAACACTTCAGTACTAAGTTAAAAACATCAGTATAAATGTTTTTTAGCTTAAAAGAAAAACACCACAGCTTAGGTCAAATAAATTTTTTCAGGTAAAATTAATGTTTGTCAGGTAACACTAGATCAATGATACAGCAAAAGCAAACCAGCCATAACAATTACAGTATTCAACCAGACTTCAGGCACCGGTCAAGCTGACAGCCAGCCAACAGTAGCTCCCTTGTATTGCTTTTTTACCTTTTACCGTCTTTATTTTATATTTTACTGGCATGAGTTTTTGCATTATGGTGCGATGGTGGAAACTTTCTATATTTTTTCTCGTCAGGAAATTACTTTGTCCACTGCTCTGTCACTGCACTCCGAGAAGCACAACATGAAGCCAGTAGTCTTTTCGCCTACAAAAGGGATCAGCTGCTGGAGCTTCAACTGTCCTGACTGGCTTTGCCGGTGCTACATCTGAAATGACTAAAGAACAGAGGAGGAGACACAGGATGCAGGTCGGGGAAGAAATGGTGTGCAGGGAGCAGGAACTACAAGCCATATCTGCCTTACATTATGATGGGTAATGTGAGATAGTTTGTCCATCTTATTCGCTAGCAATCTGCCCTGGTGCAGTGTCAGAGGGAATACTGTGAGAGCTATGTTATGTACTTCATGGAGACATGGCTTCATGAGGACATCCCCAACTCTAATGCGAGCATGGATGGCATTCAGGCCATTCCAGCAGACTGGAGCTGCACAGAGAGTAAGAAGAGGAGAGGTGGGGGTCTTGCTATTCTCATTAACAACAAATGTTGCAACCCTGGACATATCACAGTAAAAGAGTGTGTAGCCCTGATATTGAACTGCTAGCTGTCGGTCTCCATCAATATTATATGCCCAGAGAATTCTCCCATGCCATTGTGGTGTTTGTTTACATTCCACCATCAGTGATGGTATCCTATGCGAGCAGTGTTATCCTTTTGGTCATTGCGAGACTACATATGCGACACCCGAGCAGGTTCATAACATCTGGAGACTTCAACCACGTCTCCTTGGCAGGTACCTTTACCCACATTCACCCAGTTTGTGGACTGTCCCACCACAGATGGAAAGACGCTGGATTTGCTGTGTGCTAACGTCAAGAAAGCCTACAGTTCCATTGTATTACCACCACTTGGAAGGTCAGACCACAGTTTGTTTCACCTCCTACCCTGGTACAAGCCCCTGGTTCAGAAGCTGCCTGTGACCATGAGGACTATGACCAGATGATCACAGAAGGTCATGAAGGCTCTACAGAGCTGTTTTGAGGAAACGGACTGGGATGTGATCTGCAGCCCCCTCAGGAGGATATTGACCATGTTATGTCTTACATAAGTTTCTGTGTGGATAATATTTTACCAGCAGAGACTGTTCGCTGTTTCCCCAATAATAATCCCTGGGCTTCCAAAGGCATCAAAGACCTTCTGAACCAGAAGAAAAGAGCCTTCAGGACTGGAGACAGGGAGGAGGTAAAGAAGGTACAGCAGGAGCTGAAAGAAAAGATAAGGCAAGGTAAAGACAGCTACAGGAGGAAGCTGGAGCTAAACTTCCAGTGGAACAAAGTGAGGAAGGTGTGGAGTGGATTGAGGAGCATCACAGCCTGGAAGTAGAGGACAGCTTGGACAGGGCAAACAATTTAAACCTGTTCAACAGGTTTGATAGGAGGGCTCCAGTTCACCCTCCCCCCTGCTCCCCTGATAACTCCTCCTCTCAACCCTCTTGTGCTACCCTTTCCTCCTCTTCTCTCCCCTGACCTACACTGCAGAGCAGGTGAGGACAGAGCTGTGCAGACTCTGACCAGGCAAGGCTGCAGATCCCAATAGTGTCAGCCCAAGGGTACTCAGAGCCTATGCCGACCAGCTGTGTGGAGTTCTCCAGCAAGTGTTCAACCTGAGCCTGAGCCTTGAGAGGTGATGTGGAAGACATACCGGTAGCTCTGACCTCCCCCATTATGAAAACACTGAAAAGGCTGGTCCTGACTCACCTGTGGCTTCCCTAGACCCCGTGCAGTTTGCCTACCAAACAAAGGTGGGTGTGGAGGATGCCTTCATTAGCCTGATACTAAGGCATCCTACCTGAATCGGCCAGGCAGCGCAGTGAGAACAATTGTTCTTTGATTTATCCTGTGCATTCAACACTATCCAGCCTGCACTGCTGGGGACCAAACTGGCTATGATGGGGGACAGTACTGTCACCCTTCCTATTCACCCTCTACAGTTATGACCTTTGCCACAACTCTGGAAGCTGCCAGCAACAGAGGTTCTCACATGACTCTGTAATTGTGGGCTGCATCAGTGGAGGAGTACAAGAGTGTAGAGGACAACTTTGTTGAGTGGTGTGGGCTGAATCATCTTCAGCTCAACACAAAAAAGACAAAGGAGTTGGTGGTGGTGGACTTCAGGAGACGTATATCTTTTTTTTTTTTAATTGAATTTTTTTTATTATTATTGACAGATAAACAAGTATAACACAAAATTATCGATAAACATACAAACATAAACACAACATACAACACAAAACATCACTGGGTCTAATCTTCAGTCATCAATCATAATATTAATGATAATGATAAATGATAACAGCAATAATAATAATAATAATAATAATAATAGTTGTAACAGTACATAATCATACATGATGACAGTAATAATAACAGTAAGAGTAATAATAATCTTCATTGTTATCAACATCAATAATAATAATAGTAGTGATTGTGAGTAATAAGTGATAACCGTAACAACAATACTAAGAGAAATATCAATAATAATAATAATGATAGCCAATGAGTAGTGGTAATGGAGAATGGCAAGTTGAGGCTTACAAGGATGGGTTCCCTGAACTGAATTGTTTGGATTGTTTATTGTTTTTAGCTGAGATTCGTTCCATTGAGATATAGTCTAACAGATTAAGCCATTGTGACATTGAGAGTTTGTGCCTATATTTCCAGTTAAGGAGTATTTTTTGGCTATGGTCAATGTGATAACTATGATTTTGTGATATTTGTGAAGGTGACTGATGGGTGTGAGATCTCCTAGAAGGCAAAGAGATGGGCATAGTGGAATGGTGTGGCCTAGAAATTTGGAGAGTTCAACTGTTACAGTTTGCCAGAAATTTTGGGTTGGTGTGCATTGCCAAAAAGAGTGATAATAACAATCTATTGTGTTGAGGGTGCATTGTGGGCAGATATCTGTATTGGTGAAGCCCATGAGGTGCATTCTGCGATTGGTGATGTATGTTCTGTGCATAATCTTATACTGGATTATATTGGATTAATAGCTGTAGTAGCTGTAGCTGTAGCTGTAGCTGTAGCGTAGACATGGAGTAGATGTTGCTACATATTTGTTTCCAGAAATTGAGATCAGTCTTGATTGTTAAATCATTTTCCCAGTCTGTAATTGGAATGGATAGTGTTTTTTCTTTTGGTGATGATGAGTTTATATAGTTTAGATAAAGGTTTCTTGGATGTTGAAATGGATGCTATGTTTTCTATTAATGGTGGTGGTTGCAAATTATTGTTGGATAGTTGTATTTTATTTTTAAGTGCATTCTTAAATTGGAGATACTGTAAAAAGTTTTCTTGGTTGATCTCATATTTCTGTGTTCATGGATCGTCAAGAATTTATCATTTTCAAATAGGTGGTGTATGTGGGTGATTCCTTTACTTTTTCATGAGTTAAATATGAAGGTGGTCTTATTGATTAAAAAATCTTTGTTATTCCAAGTTGGTGTGAGTTTGCAGGGGTTAAGTGGGTGGTTGGTGATCTTACTGATTTTCCACCAAGCCTCCAGAGTTGTTGAAATGGTGATGGTCTTATAGCAGTTATGTTTTTTGATTGATTGGGACAAGAATGGTAGATCTTTAATGGTGAGTTCTTCACATATTGACTGTTCTGTTTCAAGCCAGGGATCTTGTTGCATGTCTGAAGATATCCATTTCATTACGTACTGTAACTGATGAGCTAGAAAGTAATGAACAAAGTTTGGGGCATTTAAGCCACCACGCAGTTTGCTTTCTTGAAGTACTGAGAGTTTAATTCTTGTTTGTTTATTTTTCCAGTAAAATTTTGTGATTATTGAGTTTAGAGTAGAAAACCAATTGGATGTTGGAAAGACGGGAGTCTTTGCCTTTAATGAAGCCTGTTTGATCGGGGTGTATTATAGAAGATATGACTGTTTCTAATCTCATGGCTAGCGCCTTACTGGTGATTTTAATATCTGTGTTAATGAGAGATAATGGGCGATAGCTTGAGCAGAGAGTTGGGTCTTTATTAGGTTTAAGGAGGAGTGATATAAGTGCTGTGTTCATATGGAGTGGAATGACAGGAATTTCTAATTTCAGTGGTCATTTTAATAAATAATGGTGATATTGTTGGCCAGAAATATTTATAAAATTCTGCTGGGAAACCATCGGGTCCAGGTGCTTTATTATTTGGCATTGAAAGCAGTGCTTTTTTTAAAGTCGTCTGGTGAAAGTGGTCGATCTAGATTTATTACTTGATTTTTATTTAGCCTGGGGAGTTTGATATTGTCAAAAAAGGTCTGAATTGCAGACGGATCACATGTACAGTTGGATTTGTAAAGGTTATTATTTAAGGATTGGAAAGTTACTGAGCTGACATGGTATTCCCTTTAGAATGACTGGTATGATTGTTTTTTCTTGTTGTCTTTTTAGTTGATTTGCCAGATACTGTCCAGATTTGTCATTTTGTTCAAAATGGTAATGTCTGAGTCTCTGTATAAGGAATTGGGTTTTCTTATTTATGATGGTATCAAGTTCATATTTGGCTTCAATGAGTTCTTTATGAAGGTCATTTGATGGATTATCAGCTACTAGCAGAGTAAGCTTACCAACTCTCTGCTCAAGCTTTTTTTCCAAGTCTTGTTCTTTCTTTTTCCTGTGGGTGGAATATGAGATGATTTTTCCTCTCAATACTGCCTTAGCCATTTCCCATAACAATGTAGATGAGGTTGTTGGGGAGTCATTTAGTTCAATGAAGGATGTCCACTCTTGGATCAAGTATTTGTTGAATTCTGAGTCTGTCAGTAATGATGTGTTAAAGTGCCATCTAGTATGTGGTTTTATAGTGATTTTGGTTATGAGACTGAAGCTGATTGGGTTGTGGTCAGAAATAATTATTGGGTGAATCTTTGCATTTTCTGTCTTAGATATAATAGAATTGCATATTAAGAAGTAATCAATCCGAGACAGTGAATTGTGGTGCGGAGAGTAGTAAGTATATTCTCTGCTAGTGGGGTTATGTAGTCACCAGTTATCACTGAGACCAAAGTCATTTATGTATTGTTGTAATGTTTCTGTGGATTTCATTGGTCTGGAGAACTCTGTAGTGTTTGAGCGGTCTAGGTTCAAGTCCATAATTGTGTTGAAATCACCTCCAAGGATGATAGTTGTATCAGAGAAGTTCATAAGCTGGGAGAAAAAACTATGGAAAAATATATATGGAAAAATGTGGGGTTGTGTTTTGACTCTCTTCGCCAACAAATTAACACCCCTGACATTCCAACTTTGTTGAAGACATTACACAGGTTTACAGTGTATCATTGGTAGTAGAATCAATAAATAAAAACATAGATTGAATAATTAACATTACCATGTTTAGAACTAATATGTGAAATGTTTTTGTCATTACCATCATACTCACAATCAGTATCACCATTAACATCAATCATAATTTTATAAGCATCATCATGTATCATTAATTGCAGAAATGCCAATGGAAACCCCACACTATAGTGCACAGTGCATCCATGAGCTTTGCTGTAGGAGTAAGAATTGATGAGAGGTGAAGCAGGCACTTGAGCATGAGCTCCAAATATGTGCGATGTTAACATGTAACAAAGAAAACAGACATTCAGTTTATATACAGACACAGAATCAGACAGAAAAACATTTAAGCATAGATGACAGAAACATACAGTGCAAAAGGGTATTACAGAAGCACAAGTCAGGATAAAATGTAACAGAGTATAAGAGGGCAAGCAGGGGAGAAAGATGGAGTGGGAAAAGAGGAAAATGGTAGGAATCATGGAAAAGGGAAAGATGAGACAAGAGAGAGGCTAGTGCAGAGAGTCAAACTAATAGATTAATAAAAAGGGGGTAAGTGAGAAAAGTTTAAGCTAAAGGGAAAAAAGAGAACACTGGTTTTTACAGGTAACGCGCATTTCGGGTGTAATGTTTTTTTCCATTAGAAAAGCCATGGAGTAATCTTGAGATTGCGGAATAGTTGGCCGTCAATGTACAATTTATCCACGGTGATTAAGGCTCTTTTCCCTTCTGCTCAATGCTGTTTTAGAATAGGATACAGCCTCTTGCAGCGTTCATTTATTTCGCGAGGGAACTGATTGTTGAGGCCATAGCGAGTTCCTTTTAATTCTCTGCCCCTGCTTTTCACCAGCTCCTTTTGTTGGTAATGTTCAAACTTTGCAATGATGGGCCGAGGCCCTCTCCTTTCTGTGGCTCCAAGGCGATGAGCCCGGTGAAAAGTTGTATTTTCAACAGTATCAGGGGGAAGCTTTAGTTTGGTTCGCATAAAATCTTTAATCGTGTTTATCGGGTTTTCGGATTTATTTTCAGGGATCCCAGAGAAAATGAGGTTGTCACGCACGCTGCGCGTTTGTATGTCTAATATGGTTTCTTTCATAGTCTTATTTTCTTTAACAATATTGTCCATTTCCTTTGTTAAGGTTTAAACAGTGATTTTCAAGCACTCGTTAAGTCCTCGATTTCTTTGTGATTAAATTCGAGACTTGCTCGCATTTCCTTCAGTTCAACAGTCAATGATTCTAAAATGCAGAGTCTTGCATCAATAGAGTGAAGCACACTAACCTCTGGTATCGGGGGGTCCTCGGTGTCGGTGGAGGATTCCCGGTAGCGTTTCTTGGATTTCTCATTTTTTAATGAGCCGTCTGTGCTTTGGTTGGGTTTCTGATCCGGCATCTCGCACAGATTGCTATGATATCCTCCACGGTTGGTGTTGAGGACCACCATCAATTTTTAAAGAAGAAATATTTGTATTACTTGAAATGGAAAACTCACATATATAAATTGAAAAACGTGCCTGTGTGAGCGACTGGCTACACCGTCATGGCTGATCTCACCCGCGTCTGCACGTGATTCTCAGAGTTTGTGCATTGCCCTCTCCTCCACGCATTGCCCTCTCCTCTCCTCTCCTCTCCTCTCCAGGAGACGTATATCACCGCTAACCCCAGGTCACCCCCTCCATGGTACACTGGCTTTCAAAAGGAGCACCTTCAGCAAAAGACTCATCCCTCCAAAAGCTCCACGGAGCATCACTGGTGATTGCTTCTACCAGCAGCAATACAACTGTTTAACTCCTCCCCCTTTGGTCACAGGGAGATCACCATATGATTCTTCAGTGCAATAACTCATGTGCAATTAAGTATGAAACCCCTTGTGTGCAATTTACTTACAAAAACTACTGAAATTCTGCAACTTGTTATTTTAATGGTGCAGTTGCAGTATTTGTTGTCTTGTTTCATGTTTGCCTCTGTTCCCCACATGCTTGACTGTTGGTAAAGCAATTTCCTTTTTGGATTAATTAAGTACTGTCTATCTATCTACAGTATCTATCTATGAAATCATCATATAAAACTTAAATATGGAGTTCCAATGACCACCGTGGAGGGCTTCGACCGAAACATCAGCCAGTTCCTTCGCAGGTGGCTGGGCCTACCAAAGAGCCTAAGCAGCATTGCCCTTTGTGGGCACACCAACAAGCTGCAGCTTCTTTTCACTGGCCTGACAGAGGAATTTAAGGTCACCAGAGTTAGAGAGGTGCTACTCAACTGACACCAGAGTCTCCTCTGCAGGCATCACAGTTAGAACTGGGAGGAAGTGGCGGGCACAGGAGGTAGTCGAACAGGCAGAAGCGAGGCTGAGATATGACATGCTGGTAGGCTCTGTGGCAGTCGGACGAGCCGGGATTGGTAGCAACACAAGACCACGCTATGACAAAGCCTGGGGGAGAGAGAGAGACGTCAGCTGATCCAGGGAGAGATCTGTGCAGAGGTGGAAGAGGAATGCTGAAGTAAGACGGTGGCTATGCGCAAGCAGGGAGCTTGGACTAATTGGGACCATACAACTGCCCATAAGATCACCTAGGCAGAACTTTGGAAGTCAGAAGCAGCTAGACTCAAGTTTCTGATCCAGTCAGTGTATGATGTCCTTCCAAGCCCATCCAACCTGCATTGCTGGGGTCTAGCTAATACCCCGGCATGTCCACTGTACCTGGCAAGAGGTTCCTTGGAGCATATCTTGAGCTGCTGCCCGAAAGCCTTGGGAGAGGGGAGGTACAGGTGGCGCCATGACACCATCTGCATCGGAATCCAACAGAGCAAACATCAGCTCCCAACAAGGCACAACATCGCCTTTGTCAGGGCGGGAGAGAAACCTCAGGTGGAGCCCAGAGCCTCAACTGGGCTGCTAGCCTCAGCTCATGACTGGCAGCTGAAGTTTGACCTCGGGAAGCAGCTGAAGTTTCTGGAACACATTACAAGGATGACACTCAGGCCAGATTTGGTCTTAATATTTGACTGTTCCAAGCAAGTGGTCATGTTGGAACTCACAGTCCCTTGGGAAGACCGGATATAGAAGGCCCACAAGTGCAAGAAGGCCAAGTATCTCGAACTGGCAGAAGAATGTAGAAGGCATGGGTGGAAGGCCTACTGCGAGCCCATTGAGGTGGGCTGCAGGGGCTTTGCAGGACAATCTCTACATCAGACACAGTCTCCTTGGCATTAGAGGGTTGCAGGAAAGAAGAGCCACCAAGAACATCATCGAAGCTGCAGAAAAAGCTTCAAGGTGGCTGTGGATCAAGAGGGGTGATCCATGGTGTAGCACGCTACTTGGACACTAGCCGGGGACTGATCACCCCCAGCTGGGTCGCCCAGGCAAGGGTATCTGATTATCTAAGACCTGAATGACCCTATGACCATGGGTTCATCACTGATGATGTATCCAAGTTGCACCATTGGGTGTTTCAGAAACAAACAAGGGTAGAGGAATTGTATAAAGACATCTGTGTGCCATAGCATCACACATGGGAAATGGTTGAAACACATGGACAAAGACAGGTAGGAATTTGTCTGCAATCTGAACTAGTTAGTTTTTTAGGCCACTAGCTTGCAAGGGCAATTGTGTCAGCTCCCTCTCGGCACTGTATGCTTTTTTGTTTGCTGTATTTGTACAATTGTTCTATAGCTCATTCAATAGTCTTACCTACCTACCCTTTCAATTGTAGTGAATGTTACTGTGACTGAATTGAAGTGTTATTCACCTCTTTCAAACATGACAGCATTAAAATACAATGTATATTAAAATGAATAACCTACAATTTGTATTTGTTAGCTAGTTACCGTGTTTCCAGATAAAATAAGGAGGCTGTATTCACAAAAAAAATCCTTCCTTCCCAGCTAAATCATAGGTCCACATCATGAAGATTAAAAAAGGAACAAATGGTAAAATGTTTGCAGGACAAGATGTAGCTTGTACAGCATAATTTGACAACTGAATACAGGAAGTTGAAACACTGTCAATACCATAAGATCCAGATGAGGCTGGGAGTTCGTTCATACCTCCATCACAATCTATATGAGAGCTGTGTTGCAGTACATTATTGGCATTTAACAGACGCTCTTACCCAGAGCGACTTACATCAGTTACTATGTTGTCCATTGTGGATATTTACTGAGGAAATTTGGGGTTAAGTACCTTGCCCAAGGGTACAACAGCAGTGCCCCAGCAGGGAATCAAACCAGCAACCTTTTGGTCATGAGTCCTGCTCTGTAACCATTATGCTGCACTGACGCCCCTGTGTCTTGATTGTCAATATCACCTTTTCCACTGCAAGAGGTAGGACTTTGTAGTATGTGGCTCTCTAGACCTCTGGCTAGCTAGGTAACTGGCAAACTGGTTGGAGACACTTTCTGACAGTTCCATCTGTGTCAGCTATTTCACAGCAGGCCTGCTGCGCATTGTCTGGAGCTAGCTACCACAGAGAATGTTGTTGTCAAAAAGTACACCTGAATTGTCATTCTGATCTCTTCCAAATGACAGATTAATAGTGCAATATATCTGCAATATTATCTGCAATATTTTTTTCCATTGGTGTAGGTGTGATGCCCACTAATGCGTGGTCACATTTGTGATTGTTTTTTTTATTTATTTGGTTTGCTTAAGAAACGACTGTAATGTAATCGGTCTTACTGTCTTTTAAGAAGACATTGCCATGCATTTTTTATGCACATGTCAGTATTTAGCTGTGAAAATGCACTTACTATACTTGCTCCTCAACAGTAGGGGGTGCAGCGAGATCGTGGGTTGCCTGTGGGTTTTTATATGTGCAAGTAGCAATCTCCTATGGTGGGTGCCATTTGTCCTGAGAAAAAGCAGGAGTTTTCCAATGTTTGCCTGGCTCGAAATACCATGGCACAGAGAATAGAAGAATTATCTACAGACATCAAGAGACAAATGAGTGAGTGAGAGGGGGGCACCGTTTGACTTTTTTTCACTAGCCTGCGATGAGAGCACTGACCAAACCAATACAGCTCAGCTACTTATTTTTTGTAGAGAAGTTGATGATGACATGAACACTACTGAAGAATTACTTGACCTTCAGAGGCTGAAGGGCCATACTAGGGAGGAGGATTTGTTTCAGTCTGTTTCTAAAGTTGTCAATGACATAAAACTACCATGGGCGAAAATGAGTGGAATTGCTACTGATGGTGCACCTTCTATGATAGGTGAAAGGAGTGGATTAGCTGCGCTGATACAGAACAGAGTCTGTGAGCTTGGGGGCGACCTTGCCTTACCTGACCTTGCACTCAGCTTCAGCACTATCTGCATTGTATGACCTGTACACATCTTGCCCTCGTGCCTATTGTCTGCCCACTATATGCACTTTTGTACGTCACTTTGGATAAAAGTCTACTAAATGAATAAATGTAAATGATCTAAAATAAAAGTGAATTTGCTTTGTGTAACAGAATACAAGCCTAGGTAAACATTGTATTAGTAAAATAGGAAGCTAAGTGTGAAAAAATGACAAGTGATTGTTTTATTTGAGATATTTTTGAATTTATTTGTTAATGGACATAAGGTGAAATTATATTTTTGATATGATTTTGATGCAGTGAAGCCACGTCTCCCTGTGTGATAATTTATTCCCTGTATTATCAGGACACAAATGCCTGTTGCGCCAGTCTCACAACGTGGGGCCGGTAACATAGGCTAGCTAGCTAGTTACTAGTTTTGGAGAAAACCAGCAACTTTACCACCGATTGACTAAGCTCAGAAACACACAGCAGGCTATCTACAGGGCTCATAGAAATTGTTATCTACGACAGGGATCATTATTTGCGGGTGTATATGTGTGCATGAATGTATGACCCATGAGCATGTTTCCAAACTTGGGCTTCTAAGTTTCAAATGACAAAATATTATGCCGTGTTCAACATTTCATTAATAGACTAATTTTGCAGCAATCTCACGTTGTAGCTTTCGCAAGCACACAAACTACAGACAATCTGCACTGTTTCGCGAGCATAATCATTTACTCTCTTTATGCGATTGGTGTCGATTATTCTGTGAATTATTTGTTTTATTGTTAATCAAGGAGGATAAAGGGGAACAGGTTGAAAAGTAATGATAGATTTAAAGGTAGTGTTTGGGCTTCCCCTGTTTCCAGCTCACCAGCTGCAACTGTAGATACAAGTGATATTTTTCTGCCCCGGAAGCATTTCACTGAACTTTGGAGGTGTGCTCCCGCATCAGGTATGACTAAGGCCAGGTTCATGTAACACGATTTTAGCCCTGATTTTCCACTCACCGACAGTTTTTGGAGATGGCAGAGATCGCAGAGGCAAATCGGCATTTGCCAATTTGCCTCTGCAGGGCTACAACAGAAGTTCCAAGGTCTGCTTGGACCCAAGAAATGGAGGAAAATTTGGTTGAACTTTGGCAGGAGTACCAATGCCTTTTGATGTTTCCAAAAAATAATACATTTCTGCAGTACTGTGAATATGAATTCATGACTAAAGACTGTGTATGGTGTCAGATTTATGTCAAAAGTCGCGAGCGCAGAAAACATGCTCGCGCACAAAGCAGCCATCATGTGCGAGAGAATTTCTGCTTGGCGAGCGCTGGAGGACACACACGCTCGCACGGGTTAACTCTGCTCTCAAAGTTGAGTTCTGCTTACGCGAATTGACCTGAGTTTTGACAATTTGGGGGCGGAAACCAAGGGAGGCACTGGCCCTCTTATGATTGGTCACTTTCAATGCAATCACACCTACACGTCCTCCCTGAACCTTGATTGACAGCTTCCGTTAACAGAATGACAGGCAGACAGTGTTTGGCCAGAGGCTTGTTATTTTACATTTACATTTATTAATTTAGCAGACGCTTTTATCCAAAGTGACGTACAAAAGTGCATCTGCATACAATGCAGATAGTGCTGGAGCTGAGCGCAAGGTCAGTGTAGCGAGGCAGAACTAATCTGCTCTGAGGTTACATATATCAAATACAGTCACTGGGACAATAAAGTGCTGCTATACTACCTAGGCAAAACGTGCTACAGATGCAACGTAAGAGAGAGTGCTACAAGTACGAGCCAAGAATCTTAGATTTACAAGGTCAAATGGCAAGGGTGTCAGTCCAGGTAGAGTCTGAAGAGGTGTGTCTTCAGCCCACATCTGAAATTTCAAACAACTGAGTCTTGACAACAAGTTTGGAGTTTAAGACACGGTGGACGGAACAATGGCGGCGACACCTGAAGATTTACATGTAAGTGATACTGATAGATGGCTTCATCTAACAACCCAGCAATTGACTTACTCTGAAATGTGGTTGGAACATGTAAATAGCTAACATTAGCTAATTAACGTTAGCGATGCTTCCCCTATCATTCAGCCGATTGCATGCAATAGACCAAACGTTAAGTGATGTTAACGTAAGTAACATGTTAGAAATTGTCAGTTACTGTAATTTCCCTTAGTAGGGCAGTACTTTATGATCTTTATGCTTTTCACATTTTTCAGATTCCTGCCGCTGTAGCTCTTATAGACTTCTCCTCAGCAAATTTCAAAAAACAAAAACTGGACGATGCCATCGCTGGAAGGTCAACTGAACAACCTAAGGCTGAGAAACCAGTTCAATGTCCAAGAGTGAAGAGAGGGTCAGAAATGTATGCTAGGTTTTTTAATTCCTTAAGCTGAAACTGTCCAAGGAGTGCTGCACTGATGGCTAGGGAGAATTACCACAAGGAATTTGTCCCCAAATCTTGCATGCTGCCTAAAACTGTTCTTGAATACAGAACACCAGAGCCTCTGCAGCTACCCCACAAAGAGCTTGAAGAGCTATGCCAGGATTTCCAGGTAGAAGCTAACCCCTTCTCAGGTCCAGGATGTAGAGAAGGCAACTCGAAGACAGGGTGCATCCAGAATTTGGTATCGACAAACAGCTGGACGCAACTGCCTCTAAGCTTAAACAAATTCTTAAGACTAACCCTTTGCAACCATCCAAGAGCCTGATTAAGACCATATGCTACCCAGAGGCACACAAGTTCACTACAGTTGCGACAAGGTATTTAGGGTTTGAATTGGGATAAGACAGAGGTGAGATTTTGGGTATGACTAGCACAAGGGTCAACATCAGGTATAGGCTTGTAAGGCAAGGGTTAGGCAGGGGCAGGAAAGCACAGGGGTTAGGATAATAGTCAATATTTAAACCACTGAACCATAATAACGTTGCCTACAATACTGACCCACTCCAAAGTTTCTAAATTCAACAATAAGTATTAAATTACCATTTAATTTTTTGCTTATTGTTTCTGTGTACTGTTTACATTTATGGATGCAAACATGAGGCACAAGCCAGAAGAGAGTATGAGAAGCTGATGGGTCTGGAGCACAAGAGCTTCTCCTGTATGGAAAGTGGTCTCTGGCTGAATCCCAAGTGGCCATACATGGGAGCCCCGCCTGATGGGATTGTCACTTGCGACTGTCATGGACCAGGGATTTGCGAGATAAAGGTAATATTATGGTTCATTATATACGAGCTAAAAAAGATATTCGACACATAAATTCATAATTTCACTTCAATGTCAAGACAGAAAGCATTTAAACTGTGGAAAGATATTGGCATGCATACTTGTTTACATGGTTAGTTCACTGATTTCTTATATAAAACAATAGGTGTTTTTTTTACTTATATGCTTTGACTGCCAAGCCTGCAGTCTTCATCAGAAATGTTGCTGAAACTTCCAGTCAGCTGATTTATGTGGTAACAGGTAGGACGACCATGTCTCCATAAATCAGCTGACAGGAAGCTTTGGCAACACCTATGGTGAAGACTGCAGGCTTGGCAGTCAAAAGATGTCAGGTAAAAAAACGCCTGTCTTTATATACGAATATGTGAATTACATAAAGAGTCAGACAAAATTAACCTCTTCAGTCTATGGTTTACATGTTCTTTTCACTGTTAATTTTAGTGCCCACACTGCAAGCAAGACAAGGTTAATCTGTGCCTGTGTGCTGGAGACAAGGGATTCTGCCTTATCAATGATGGGGTTGATGTTACATTGGACAGGAGCCATGCTTACTACTTCCAAGTCCAGGCACAGCTTCACAGTGTGGATGCTGAGTATTGCGACTTTGTGGTGTGGAACTATAATGACATTCTTGTTGAAAGAATTTTGCCTGATAAGGAATTCTGGGATGATGTGATTCCCAAAATTGAGAATTTTTTCTGAAACAGTATACTTCCAGAAGTGTTGGGACAGCAAGTTACAAAGTAATATGTTGACATGTAATATGACGAAAGGACACTAGCTCACATCAGCTCAGGCACTAGATTCAGTCATATTTTGCAAATGAAAAACACATGACTAACATGAATGTATCTTTTTTGGCAATCAGATGTTTATTGAGAAGATTAAATAATACAACAAAGGTATCAGTGGTTTCTTATTTACAAGAACTAAACGTGTACAACTATAGATTGGATTCAATTTCATGAAAGTCTGAACTTTTCAGACCTAGGGGTAAATTTAATCAAAGGTACTGCAGAGTATGGCAGAGCTTTGTGCTTTTATATCTTCCTGTGTTAGCACTGATTTGGAATTGTGAATGGCTAGATCAACTGTCCTTCGTCCAATCTAACTGATTACAGCTGATTTGGGGTTTATTTCCACGCAGGAAACTTTGCAGGACTCCACAGTACCTTTGTTTGAATTTAGCCCCTAGGCTATATATAAAATTCACTAAAAATAATATGTATTGTTATAATGCTATTATTCTGTTAGTATACCAACATTTTTATATATCATATATATTTATATCATATTAACAGCAGCTAATGATCCAACGTTTTTTCATTTCATAACAATTGTCAGTTTATTTTCTTTTATACCATGAAATGACATCTCAACCGCACGACTGAGCATGTTTTTTAGACAGAAAAGGTTTTGTCAATAATTATTGCATTAGTTTTCACTACTTGGCTTTGTTACTTTTACTTTGAAATGACAAATCAACCACTTTGTAGAGCATTACTTTTACCAACCATGACCCGTCTATAGGCCATGTTCCTTTTCATAATTTCTTACTCCAGTGGGACGATAAATTAATAAATTTGATAAGGCAATGCAAATAACTCCAATCTTATCAATCAATGACAGTGACCCGCCTGGTTTTGTTGCCATGTGTTCAATGAGCATGGCCCTACTTTGCAAAATCTGATATTTCCTTCTGACTAATCCTATAACCCTTTCAACATGAATATGCACATAAGCTATTTTTTTAGTTTGTTCCACCTTGTATGCTAACAATTGTCTTTTCCCCTGAGTGAATGCAAGTATCTGTAGCAAAGCACAGTAGAATCCTACACTATCCCCAACATTAAACCCATGGTCTGCTAAAACAATATCTCCAGGTAACAGGTTTTTTAGGAGGTCACTCTCTTCAGTAATCTGCTTATCACTAACTCTTTCTCCCCAGGCAGGAGATACTTTTGTCCATATAGTGTATTCGGACGCCTGACCATTACATTGTATTCAAATACATATACTTTAATATGGAGTTGGTCCCCCTTTTGCAGCTATAACAGCTTCCACTCTTCTTGGCTTTCCACAAGATTTTGGAGTGCTTCTGTGGGAATTTGTGCCCATTCATTCTGTAGAGCATTTATGAGGTCAGGCACTGATGTTGGACGAGAAGGCCTGGCTCACAATCTCCATTCCAGTTCATCCCAAAGGTGCTCAATTGGGTTGAGGTCAGGGCTCTGTGCGGGCCAGTCAAGTTCTTCCACACCGAACTCATCAAACCATGTCTTTATAGTACTTGCTTTGTGCACTGGGGCACAGTCATGTTGGAATAGAAAAGGGCCTTCCCCAAACTGTTTTACCAAAAAGTTGGAAGCATAGCATTGTCCAAAATGTCTTGGTATGCTGAAGCATTAAGATTGCCCTTCACTGGAGATAAGGGGCCTAGCCCAAACCCTGAAAAACAGGTGTGGCCAAATACTTTTGTCCATATAATGTATGTAAGAGACATACCCTTGGGGAGCAACACTAATCAGAAACTTCACAGTGTGGTGATGCTTATAGTTTGACCACGTTTGTGCTCTAACAAGCAAATTAGAAGGTCTTTCAATAAATACTTCAAAACAGTCTACACAGCAACTTTACATCCAAATGCTTGCCTGAATGCCATTGGCATTGTAGCTTGAAGTACAGTAAGAGATGTTGAACCTGAAAGCCAAAGCTTTCAGAGGAAGAATTAGTCTCAACCTCAGCAAAAGTAAAAAATTCACTTTCAATTCAAATTTAAAAAGCATAGACAAATGGCCACAGCAGGCATGTGATTGGCAAAGGACAAAAAAGCAGGAAAATATACAGAGCGCAGAGCATGGTGCGGCTGCGTCTCCACCCTCCCCAACACACACACAGTGACATTTCATACCTTTTCCAGAAATCTAGTAGTATTATAGTCTAGTATTATAGGCTACTTCACAATAACGCCAGCTAATTGATTGAGTTAATTTATTCTGTGCGACCACCGCAGCCCCTAGAGAGTGTCTTGGCCCACTAACATTAGCTAGCTAAGCAGTGTTAATTTAGCTGACGTTACCTGTTTCACCATGTTAGGCTAGGCAGCTGCATGCTAGTCATTGTGAGATGAATAGAGATTGACTAATGTTACTGTTAACCAAAACCTATCGTGCTGTTGTTATTGGGAACAAAGTCATTTCTGTTAATATTCTTTATTATTATTATTTATTATTCTAATATTATTTATCCAATTCTTTATCCACTTCTGGCAAACATCTTGGTCCTCTGCACGCCCAGGATCTATGTAAGGAGTATGGGGCACTCTTCATGAAGCAACGGCTTCTGTACTTCGCAGTTTTTTTCCCAAACTTTCCACTGCTGTTGGAGCAGCTCAAGTTCTTCCCGATTTCCTTGACATTGTTGTCAAAAGTTGAAAGTAAAAGGTAAAATTTAGGATATTGTATGGAATTCTGAGGACAGCTTGCATTCACACACACGCGCATACTGTAGGGAGACGCCACCACAGTAATGGCGACTTGTCTACTTCCGGTACTTCGCCGGATTCGTCTATAGAGTAGCCTCTGTAGCCTAGCAACTCATACCTCCCCCTCCACCTTCCCCTCCCCCTCCCACTCCCAACCCCCACCCATTTTTTTTTTTTACGGATCTGCATGATTCACGTGGGTCACATTTTCAGTTCAGAAAATCCGGAATTCCTGATTAATCCAGAAAAATCACAACCCTGCACAGGTGATATAAGTCTCACACAGTTGGAAAAACTTGCATTAAAACTAAGAAGTTGGGTAGCCCAGTGTACAACTTTGTCTTGTCTTCATTCTTCTGAAAAGACTCTTGGCTAAACTATGTGTCCAATGCTTTAGTCCGAAGATCACCCAGCTCTGTTGTGGTTCGCTTCAGAACATCCTCCATCCTCTCAAATTCATCCATGGTTAGGTCTGTCTGGCATTGTGTATCTGCATACAATATACAGAAGTAGGGAGAAGGATTAGTTATTCAAATTACAAAATATTAATTATGTGAATTGTTGTTGTCTAGTTATTTTCTTAGTTGTCAACATTCTTACAAAGGTTCAAGTTATCTGGTCCAATTTATTTGCAGATTCTCATTTTTTATACCCTTATTTAACCAGGTGAGTTCATTGAGAACTTAGTTATCTACATTGTGTAAGCCTAATTCAAAGTTTACATACATTATTTGTTGTCAGAATCAGGGGCGTCATGCAAGCCAAAATTCTGGGTGAGCACAATTTTCCATGAAGGAAAAATAGCCTTTTACTATAAATCTCACCTAAGATAACCAACCTCTTGCACTATCAACCTCCTGACCGAGGACAGGGCTGGGGCTTTCTGTCATTTTTTTAAAGAATGATGAGATTTTCCCCTGCATCTTGACCTGGAGATATCCAGATATTCAGTGATTTGCTAACTATAACCTGTGATAGTGGTGGTGGTGGTAAAAATGATCAGCTCACTGTCACAAGAATCATATAGCTCTCCTTTACTACTATTTAATAGGATACTATGCTATCACAAGTCACGACTAGCTAGTGAGCCAGAAGGCTAAACAACTGGATTGAGGGTGGGTTGGCTACTAACTTTAGCTGGTACTAGCCAACTATCTTTGCAAAGCAAACTATGCCTATATTTCTCAAATGCAATTAAGTGTGTGTAACTAATTGCTTTTCATTTTCACATGTTTGAAAAAGGGATTGTTGATCTACTAACCACTTCAGCAACAAACTGTTAAGCTGTAGCCTACATCTCCTCCAGCACTGATGTGCAACAGACTGCTGTGTGCGTGAGTACCTGCTGTTGCGAACCAATTTCATCCTGCAACTTTTGGAAGAAACCAATACCATAGGGAAAGGGGGGTGTGACTTTTTAAGGTATGATCTATGACATAATTAGAAGAATATCTATAAAACGATCATAACTACACACTATAAAAAATAATAGTAATAAAATAAAAATATAAAAAATCCAGATATCAAAAATCTGGTGGGGCACATGCCTCTCCAGCTTGAATGGGCATGGCGCGTCTGGTAAGAATCACGTCTGTCTTATCCAACTATAATCTAAAGCCCCTTTCACACATGCACTGGACACCAGAAAGTATCCTGCCCTTACCCGGAGGAGCTGTATGTGAGAACGCAAACATCCGAATCAGTCGGACCGGACGTGTGACGGACTTCGTTCTGCCAGCTCCCTAGTACAAAGTCCGGCTCATGTCGGTTTCGTTGACATTGCCAATACATCCAAATACATGCTATTTTGAGTCCAATGATCATTAAAGAGATAGTTAGCTATAGCTATACTGCCAAAACTTGTCTCTTACGGTGATTAATAACGTTGGTTAGTAGTTTATTATCTGATTAGTAGCTAGCTAAGCTGTAGCTAAGTAATAGTGTTAGGTATAGTGAGATAGGTGAACTGGTGACCTAACATTACATAGCGAACAACAAAAACTTACCTTCTTGTTATAATAGTTTCAAAAAACATCATTATGATGCGCTGGGATACATCCTCAGTGATGTGCCTGGGGTCATGGGGGGGTTTTGGGTCTTTCAACATCAGACCCCCTCACCCAGGTGACCCAGTCGGGGTTGATCAAGTCCCGGCTTGCATCCCAGCAGCAACAAGCCATGGGTCTCCCCTCTTCAACCACAGCCGGCTTGTGGCTCTTTCTGTGACTTCAGTGATGGCGCGTATGGCTCCCCGCTTTGCTGCTCCATTCACCCCCAGCATCGTCAGTGCCTTGCAGAGGGAGCGACCCAAGAAGCCTCGACAGCCCACTTCAATGGCATTGCAGTGAGCCCACCATCCACGGCTTCTGCACTCCTCCACAAGATGTTGGTCAGTTTCCTCTCATGGGCCTCCTCCATGTGTTCTTCCCATGGCACCGTGAGTTCCCACATGATGACTTGTTTGGTGGAGTTTGAGAAAATGACTATATCGGGACAGAGTGTGGTGTGGGTGATGTGCTCTGGGAATCTGAGCTGCTTGCCAAGATCCACCCTCAACTGCCAGTCTGGGGAGAGCAGGCACAGTCTCGTTTGTCGTGGTGGGGGGTCCTTACCAGCTTTAAGGAAGGAGATGGCACAGGGTGGAATTTGCTGGCTTTGATGGCTGTGCTAACCGCTTCTGCAACCGCCTTGAGCACCTGGTCATGGCGCCAGCGATAGCGACCGTCAGCCAGGGCCTTAGGACAGCTACTCAGAAGGTGCTGCAGGGTTCCTCTCCCACCACATTGAGGGCAGGCAGGTGACTCAGCCTTTTCCCATGTATGGAGATTTGTGGGGCTTGGTAGGGTGTCGTAGACTAAATGTATAATTAATAATAAATTATGGGTACTGGTAGCACCATCTGGATGGCTACATCTGATTTTTTTTTATAGGCTACCCAAAAATACAGAGAAGAGAAAAAACCTGAAAATACTTTTAACTCGCGAATACTTTAGGTGATCTCGTCAATACTTTTCACTCGTGAGAATGCGAGTGGCGTCTAACTGGAAAATACCACGAAGAAATCTGGACGTTTCTAAACTTGCAATGATTTCAAGCGACAATGTAAAATACTACAAATGTAATTATTAATGGTCGTATATTGGGTACTACACTGAAAAATAGCATGCAGTATACAGTATATACTTGTGTAATATGCAGTACACAGTATGCAGTAGGCGGTTTCGAATACAGCCACTGCGATTTCTGCAGCGTACTTTTTGCGTCATGTCCTGCCTCCTGCACGCTCTACCCAGGCGCCGCCCCTCACCTAAACCAAACCGGAGTAGTTCCTGTGCATGCGTCTGTCATGGACAATCTCCTGTTGTGTGCTACATGTGTGAAAGGGCAATTCCGGCCAATTTCCGGACCTGATTCTCCGGTGTTCCTATGTGAAAATGGCTTAAGATACTGGCAGGCTTGGGGAGTAACGGAATACATGGAAAGGTGTTACATAATTAGGATACAAAAAGGGTAACTGTATTCCAGAATGAATTATTCCAGTATTACAGGAAAAAGACGTAATCAGATTACCAATGCATTTAGTAAAAATAGGGATTATTAGCAGGATTACAATTTTAAAATAAAGAATGATATACTAGCTTGCACATGCGCACACATTAAAACACTTCACGAGTCTCACACCACCACTCTGGTCTCGAGTGAAATCATAGCCACTCTAACAGTTGCTAATTCATTATCATGGCCTCTAGTGGAAAAAAAAATGCTCTCACTGGGTGGAAATTTCGCCATTATTTTGTCATTAAAGCAGAAAAGGGGAACAACATCACAGTACAGTGCAAGTTATGCCTTCCAGCTGTGAAAATTCTGTCATCATCCAAGGACTCGACATCTAATTTAAAGAAACACTTACAGGTAAGACCAACTGCTAATGCTAGCTACACAGAAATCCAGTTAGCTAGAGTTAACGTTAATTAGCTAGCTAACCTGTCAACACTACTAAATATTTTGGGACTGTAGGTGGTGATGCTGGTGACAGGATGGTGTGTGGGTAAAAACACAAGCCCCAGACTGGAATAAGCTTAACTAACATTAAGCTGCTAGCTAGCTAGCTAGCAAATGTACTTAAGATCAGAAGTCAATATCTTGGCTTGCACTACGAATGTTAAAATTAACTATTTGTTCAGAAGAGACATGATGAAGCTGTATTGGTTTGATAGGTAGTAAAGTGTGTGAAAGCCAAATTAGCTAGCTAGCTACTTGCACATTCAACTGAAAAGTACAAATACCACCTTACAAAGACAAATCCATCTAGCTCAGTGTTTCCCAAACTTTTTTTTCTGGGGACCCACTTTTTAAAAATGACAAACTATCGCGACCCAATTCACAATAGGCCTTATCTATAAATCGTGAGAAGAGCAGATTTGTGCATAAATGAACATTCCTGACTATTTTCCCGCCATTCCACATCACCTTATATTATCTTGAATAGGTAAACCAACCATTTCGAAGACATATACATCTGATAAATCACAACTTCGTTTTATGCACGTGTTCAGTCAATCAATCAATTCGAACAGTCAACGATCAATTCGTTAACCACATCAGGTCTATTCCACGTCAAATCTCATGAGGCACATTATGTGCTATTTACCTGGCAAACCCTTTCATACGTAACTTATTTTATGCTGTGTACCGCGCGTGTTATGTTACATGGTTCGTTATTTTTCATTAGCATTATTAAGCTTCTCATAGGCCTGTTTACACTTGCTTTTAAAATGCGTCTTGGGCGATCACAAGTGGACAGCCGAGACACATCGCCGTTTACACTTGTGTCTAACACGCGTCTCCAAGGTGTCCAGCTGACCACTTGTATTCAGATTTCGTTACTGCCTACGTCTCCCCGCCCACGCCCGTCTCTGTCGCCAGACAAGCGCCAGATTTTTTTTAGCACGGGCCAGCAAAGAAAACAAAATTGTTTCAAGAACTAATATACATGTACGGGCTATTCCAACTGTTGAGAATGGCAGGACAAAGTTATTTGCGACTTGCAAAAGAGCACAGGACAAGACGAAAAAGGAAGAATGTTAGAAAAGCATTTTTTCGAGCGTTGGCGCACTGTCACCAAAACAACCACCACGCCCTGCATTGATGACAAACGATATGTGGACAAATGCATCCCAGACCACCTCGGCAAGTGTATGAGTGATCGGATCACAATGCGTCTTGGTGGTCGTTTACACTTGTGTTTAGCGCTGCCCACTTGTGATCCGATCGCCCAAGACGCATTTAAAAAACAAGTGTAAACGGGGCCATAGTTTTTTACCGCCGCATTTGCTATATTTTAATGTTAAATTGCTGTTTCCTACAAAGCTAAATTTTCAATCTAGTTTTCTAATCGCACCGGTTTTAGCAAGCGCGTTCAATGGCTAATAACACCAGTGCGATCACACGCGCGAAAGGGTGTGATGGATGGGCCACACAAGAAATTCTGCAACTTTATTTGGCGACCCAAATAAAATCTCCTGCGACCCAGTCTTTGGGAAATACTAATCTAGCTAGCTAGCTACAATACAAACAAAACAATAAACGTAACTAGCTAGCTATCACATTCCACTGACAAATACAAATATCACCTTGCAAACAAACACATAGCTAGTTATCTACAATAAAAAAAAAAGTAGAAAGCTAGATAGCTTGCTAGCTAATTTGGCTTTCACACACTTTGCTCAGCTGTCATATTACTAAGCACTGCAAACAACTTCAGTACTGTTAGCTAGCTAGCTAGCTACCAACATATTTGTATTGAGCAGGGGCGGCGCCAGTGTTTTTTTTTTTGCGCTAAATGACGGTGGGGCTAACCCACACAGTGGCAAAGCCAATGTCAGCATCGAATCCATTACAATACCATTCAAGCTATTTCAACCTGTTCACGGTGTCAGGCACATAACTTCGCTGCAAGCTACACACTGTACATGATCACATGATGTGTTACACACACACACACACACACAGAGGGAGAGAGAGGGCAACAGCGCGCAGCACAGAGCGCAAATCAAATAATCAAAAATATAACTTACCGCTGACGTTTTCAAAGAAGCACTATCCGCTGGTTGTTGTGGTTTGACGCAAACTTGTTGATGATGACCTGGACATCCGCTCCATGTGGTTTGTCTAATTCAGTTCGTATTGGATATTACTAACAGAACTAGCATAAAACAAGTAGTTCAGCCAAACGTTGAACGTAGCCTAGTCGTTAACTACCCGCGATTCAAGGACGCTGAAACCATGACAACCCCGACGTATGTATATGAAAATTCGTATAATAAATCTCGCGATGAGCAGGCTAACACAAGTGAAACAACTCATTTAAATATAAATATCCCCCGGGAAAATTTTTAACATTCTGGCAGCTAAATGCGCCATTTTCATGCAGTTTGAGACTAAAACAGTAGCCTAAAGACAGACAAGAAGGGTCCGTCGATTAAACATGTGAACCAGACAGAGCCTACCACCAACCAAACACCAAAAAACTGTGGACAATTTGCTTGGTTAGAGCTGATTCCACTGTTGTTAAGCCTCCTGTTATTGTTATTGTCAACAGTTGATTATTATGGTTGTTATAGCTACCATTTAAAGTTTCCACAGCATTGGAATGGAACGGAAATGACACTTCTTGTTATCTGAAAACTGTAGTCTATTTCTTGTCTCCGGAGTAGGACCTAACCATTCATAATCCAAGTTGTTATCAGAGAAAACATTTGCAAGGTTTTTATCCACAGAAATTTCATTTCGTGAGGACACATCAAACTGTTTGAATAAGCTATCAGAAAACACCACTGGTGAACCGACATATTGTTCCATATTAATCATCATTGCTGAAGACTGTACAGTGGATCTTCTCTGTTTCACATTAATATTTATCTTGATGTGGGGCTCTACAAACCTGCCTTGATGAGGCGAGAGGCGTACATGCAAGCTACTAGCTGTCATAGCTCATTGATTTAAATATAAACATAAATGACAGACAGGCTAGCTAGAGAAGCGTGATAACAACTGTGAATTGTTCCCATGGCTTTAGCTGTTGATGTAACAGGAAATCACTGGCTGCATCATTTAGCAAATCTGATCTTTTTTTTTTTTCCTAAACGACATGAATCATATGAGGCCAGTCTGGCCTAGCCTGTCCTGGGAGGCGCGGCGCTAGCCTTCAGCCTCACAAGCGTCTCTTTAAAATACCTAGCTTACTACATTTGTAAGGATGTGGTGCGCATCATATTTGCATTTACTTAACATTTATAATCTTTCTGTGTGTATATAGGTTATATATGTTATTATTATTATTAATATTGGCTTATGTTGCACACTGCGTCTGTGGCAAAATTACTAGAATAACATCTCCACAACGTCACTAGAGGGAGCTACAGCCTCATGAAATCTTGTCCTCCCTGAATTTGAGTTAAGACATTCTATTATAATATTAGGCTATTATTAACACTTGTGCACTTGCTGTGCATGACCCACACCGCCACCAGACTGTTACATTACGTCATTGTGTTAGAAGCATTTCTATTGGATATGCAAGATAACAAGAATGAGATGAAGCAGGTAATCAATTTAATTTCAAAATTTAGCGGTTTAATAACGGTAGCAGCCACACACACTGATATTACCGTAACCATATATTACGATGCGTAAAAGGAAATTCACACAAATGTACCGAAATGTTCCAGTTGTGCTGTAACAACGTCCACCTTAACCTCTTGGTTTGTGTTTGCATTTCAGTTTGTCAAAGTAACGTTAGTAGCCTTAGTGCTAACTTGTGGAGTTTAGCCAATAGAGATGGAATGTGATTGATGTAACCTCTAGGTTTCTACCCTTGTGAATAAAGAAATGTTAACCTACCTTACAGAATTTCTTCCGTGGCCCACCCATCACACCCTTTCGCGCATATGATCGCACTGGTGTGATTAGCCATTGAGCGCGCTTGCTAAAACCGGTGCGATTAGAAAACTAGATTGAAATTTTAGCTTTGAGGAAACCGCAATTTAACATTAAAAATATAGCAAATGCGGCGGTACAAACTATGGCCCCGTTTACACTTGTTTTTTAAATGCGTCTTGGGCGATCGGATCACAAGTGGACAGCGCTAAATACAAGTGTAAACGACCACCAAGACGCATTGTGATCCGATCACTTACACACTTGGCGAGGTGGTCTGAGACGGTTGTCTGGCGACAGAGACGGGCGTGGGCGGGGAGACGTAGGCAGTAACGAAATCTGAATACAAGCTGGACACCTTGGAGACGCGTGTTAGACACAAGTGTAAACGGCGATGTGTCTCGGCTGTCCACTTGTGATCGCCCAAGACGCATTTTAAAAGCAAGTGTAAACAGGCCTATGAGAAGCTTAATAACGCTAATGAAAAATAACGAACCATGTAATATAACACGCGCGGTACACAGCATAAAATAAGTTACGTGCGAAAGGGTTAGCCAGGTAAATAGCACATAATGTGCCTCATGAGATTTGACGTGGAATAGACCTGATGTGGTTAACGAATTGATCGCTGACTGTTCGAATTGATTGATTGACTGTTTGATAACAATAGCTGCACTTAAATACAAGCCTACTTGTTCTGATAATAGGCATGAGCATTTCAAAAAAAAAAAAAAAATCCACAAGAAGGATGTTTTTGAATGTTCGTTTTGTTCTGATAATTGTACTTATAACATTGAATCTAGTATGAAATGCTAGCGTACATTCTGTTACTTTTACTGATGAGAGGAAAAAAGATGCACTTATTTTGTCTCATTTATAAAGTATTTTAAATGTTTTGTATTTTATGCACGTGTTATTGTATGTTTTCAATAACACGTGCATAAAACGAAGTTGTGATTTATCAGATGCATATGTCTTCGAAATGGCTGGTTTACCTATTCAGGATAATATATGCGGATGCGGAATGGCGGGAAAATAGTCAGGAATGTTCATTTATGCACAAATCTGCTTTTGATTGATATAGAAACCTTTTTTAAGACCGTCAATATTAGGGCTCATCTATCTGGAAGAATGTATTGTTGTATTTCAAAGGTAAAGATATCCTACAAGATGTTGCTTTTTTTAATAAAAATGTGTATTATTATGGGTAAATACCACATATATAATCAGAAATGGGTAAGGTAAAGGTAAACCAAACTTTTGTCTATTCATTACAGAAATTAAGCATTATGTCCATTTACATCATGGCGTTAAAACCAAAAAAGCAATACGTACAATAAATGTATGTGAGCATTTTTCAATATTTATTTGATTTCTACATACCCCTGACTCTGTATATAGTTAAATTGTTCTGTTTTTTATGATGTTTCTCTGATGGATGTAGTGCTTGCCTCACGGTTCGTATTAATATTGGTTGTGCTTTTGTAAATGTTTTTCTACATGAATTTTAAAAAAAGTTTGTCTTAACGCACAGAAGGGAGAAAAACAGTTTGGTGTGTTAACACAAATTTGTCGGACAGAATAGCAGCATTCAGTTACTTTTAAGTTACTTTTTGTTCATTTAAGTGAACTACTATGTTCTGTAAGATGCAAGTTTTGAAATCTTCTAACAGGACTAGCTCTTGGAGTTGCCCAAAGCTTGTAGTCTTTGTGGCTAGGCACCACTTTTCTCGGGCAAATTCAACAAATGTTTGTTTGGCTGTTTTCATACAACTTTGAAATTTTTGATGGTACACCTCTGGTACCAGCTCATAAACCCGAAGCACTGTGGTTTTAACAGTGTCATAATCAAGGGACTGTTCAATAGGCAAGGCTGAGCACACCTCCTGAGCCTTTCCAACAAGATTGCACTGTAGGAGTAAAGCCCACATATCCTTAGGCCAATTCAGTTTAGCAGCAACACACTCGTTCGTACTTTAGACATACATCTTCTGATGCTACTTGGACACATCTTCAGTGATGAACCCGGGGTCATAGGGTGTTTCGGGTCTTTAATCATCATACACCCTTGCCGGGGGTGATCAGCCCTCGACTTGTGTCCGGCGTCCACTGACCTAACAGAAAAAAGTAAAATAAACAACAGAAAACTCCCCACTTAACATAAACAGGGAAAAATGATCAAACAATTCCAATTCCAATTCCAATGCCAATTCCCCCCTAACTAGACAGGTCCATTTACAGGTAAGTGTGCCATCAGTTCAAAAAAGGAGTGCCTCAACCAAGGACAAAGAAGACAATTTACATTAGAAAATAAGTTAACATAATAATTAGGAGTGTAACAAAATACAGTATCTTCTACTTATGTTGCTAATCACCATAGAATACATCCAAAATGCGCTCTCTACTGACTTTATTACATTGTCTGAACATCAGAGGGAGCAATTAAACAGGTGAACTTGTTCAGTCTTGTTTAGCCACACTTTATGGCTTGCATTGGAAAGAAATATTTGAATGTGTTTATTTAAAATGTGTTCTGGCATTTATTTGTAGAAATCATAAGACATTCCATAACTTGCCAGTAAAACAATGCATTTTGTTTACAATTTTAACAAGAAATAAACATTTTATGCTGCAGAAATAAACAATGAATACCCAGTATTGTGGTATGGAACCAAAGCGCAAGGCGCATGTATCCTTACAGGGCTAATTATAATATTATTATATATATATTATACACTATGTATACATTATACCTAGTGAGTACGTGCATTGTGATGTCCAGAAGGAAAGCAGTGGTGGGGACTCACAGTAAAGCTTAGCTGAATAACAATATATATGCAAATGCAAGAAAATGGATAATGACCATAACTTCTGTGTTACATGATTCGTGAACTAAGCCACAAAACAGTCCCCCACTACTGATACCAGTCATGTGTTATGTGTTAATGCCCAGTGTGCACTTATAAAATTTTTATGAACATTTTGGTCTAATAATCTAATAGAATTGCATTATGAAATAAAAGTAATAAATTGTTGCACAAGCCATTTTTATCTAGCCCAGAATTAAGTTACTATGAAAATATTTGATGAAATTAACTTCAGTTCCAAATTGTAGCTGATGTCATTCAAACCATACAGGTACATTTTTACATATTACATGGAAATGCAATTTATCATTCTGGGGTCTAGTCACTGAACTCCTTTCAAAGGTAATGAATACAGATTTAATCTCTTCCTCACACCTAAGGCTCTTGTGCAATCACTGTGGAAGTCTTGTCTCATGGGCTGAAAGTGTGAACATCAGAAGGAATGCATGAGAACTGGCCACTCTGAATAATCGTTCATTCCTAGAATTGATGCATAGGGTCAACATGTCTGCACTAAACAGGATGATTAATCTTGTTCAAGAGCTTGAGGGCATTCATGCTTTGCAGGTGGGTAGGCAGAATTTGTTAGTGGATGGGTGGTATGCCATTACACTGTATACATGCCGAAGGTATCTGCTTGCTGGAACACAGACAGGTTCTGCCAGTTCCATTCAGAGTCTGCTTTTGGTGGAATGGAAATTACCTGTAAGCAGCGCCACAGCAGTGAGTAAATAACTGCTGGCCACTGCTCCATTTTAAATAACATTAGCCTTCCTTCTTGTTGTTAATGTTTTCTTACAGATTGCCAGCAGTCCAGCAGTCATGCTGGACTACACAGAGTTTAATTACTGTATGATGTGTATGCGTGTGTATCCACAGTAATCAAGGGGAAAAACTGGTTTTAACACACACAGGACTTGTTTGAAACTTGAATAAGCATTAAGTGAGATGTAGCTTCACTGAGGTGTAACCTTTTGTTCAGACTTCCTGTAAGGATGAACCAGTGCAGCAACAGTTCAAAGGAACAATCAGCCGTTCTGGATGTATTCTCAGATATTCTTAACTTACACCTAATTTTTGTTGAGGTAAGTTCTAATCATTCAAGATTCAGACTTTAACTGTAACATATATAATATTTAAACAGAATTAAGGATAATGAGGCACAAAAGTGTGGTATAATTAGGCAAGTATTCAATTATTTAATTTTGTTTGTTTCAGTGAAAGCAGAAGTGTACATCTGAAAGTGTCAACAGACGAAGAACAAGCCTCTTATTAAAGAAAAAGGATGGCTATTCTTTCCCTATCTGTCTTAACTGAAAAGTATCAGGCCTTCATGTCATACAGAATTTGATTAGGTCATAAGATATGAAGTTACAGTTGAATATGTTGAAAATACTTTTATTCACTCTATGATGTGATTTAGTTTTATTTGAAGCCCTTGTCAAAATTGATTTACAGAATGCCTCATTGTCCCAATTTTAATCATAAACAATATCTATGACACAGTGGACAAACATAGGTAAAATTATCTGCCTTGATAATTATTAGTTTGTATTATATAATTGCACGGTCCATGCTCATATATGTAATATAACTTGGAGATGGAACTTGTTCAGATATATATACTGGTGAAGCTGGGCGGTACAGCTTTAGAATGTGTATGATAAATGTGCAGGGAGCTGAAGAATTTTTTTTGCTTGTATGACTATGTGGTATTTTCTGAATGTCATCTCTTGTTGACGTTCCTAACAAAGATTCAGGAGGAGAATTTTCAGATAATCCCTACACAATTAAACAATTTTTGAGAAAACTCTCAATGACCAGTATAAAAATCCCATCATGATGTCCAAAAGACAGGTCGTTGTTGGACTCCAAATCAAAAAGTACTGCCTAACTGCATCATAATTTCACATTCTGGCTGTACTGAATTTGACTGTGTGGTATTTCCTGTCTTTTGTGTGACTGTGCGGTATTTCCTGTGTGAAAATCATGACTCTTTTCTTTATGTACACAGGGAGGAGTTCCTCAGCATAACTGAAGAAATTATCAGAAGCTTTTTATGTCATACCAAACACCAATGTTGATCTTTTTGAGAAGGAATGCTGTTGTTCGTTTCATTATATCTATAATTGTTTTGGCTTTTATTTATTGGTTTATCACAAATTTGTTGTTCACAACTGGAAATTCTGCATCCTCAGCTCAGAAAGTGAAACAAGATGACAAAAGAAACTGTGCCTGTAAACACTGTTTGACACAACCAAATATCTCTGAGTGGTTTGACAGGCATTTTAATTCTTCCATCCATCCCTTGTTGTCAAAGAGTAATGGTAATCTTTCAGCTGAGACCCTCAAATATTGGCAGGTAATGTGCCTGTGTGTATTTCCTGATGTTTAGTGTTTTGACTTACTTGAAAATAATTGATCTTTAGACATTGTTTACAACAAACAATTTTTTTCCCCCAGAAACTTCAGCCATACTATGTTCCACCTCCCTTTAGCGAGGTGATGAAGAAAGTGTTTGATTTATTCCCTGGAGAGGACCAGTACATGGACCATGGCCCCTCTCGCTGCCGGTCCTGTGCTGTAGTCGGGAACTCCAATAACCTGCTAGGGACTTCCTATGGGCCACAGATTGATGATCATGACTTTGTGATGAGGTAAGACTGGTAACAAAACTGTTTAAGTGAAAATCCTCAGTTTAAAAGAACAGATAAAAAACAAACACCAGTGCCACATGAAGCAATGCTGTCATCTCCAAAATCTATTCAATACATAGAAAGATTCCAATTATTAACAAGCATTACCAATATATCATAAACTCCATACATCTCAATCAGAATTTTCCACAACATTGCACTAAGCAGTTTCATGGTTGCCTCTTATTTTCTATCCTTAAACTGATCCATGATCAGAAGAACCATTCTCCCTATCCTCTGATGTACTGCTCCTGTCCTGAAATACTGTATGTCCTATAAAAAGAGGACACTGAAGCAATATGCTTTTCATACCCCCACTTAGCTCTGTAACAAGTCATCAACTGAACTCCTCTGTGTAACATCATATGAAGTTAACAACAGCATGACAAACCAGCTTGTAGGCTAGCTCATTTACTGGCTAGCTAGTGAATCTAGCTGCACCATTTAGATAATGTTAGAAAGTTGGAAAGTTACTATAAGTAACAAACTAGGTAGTACATTCATTGATGGTATCAATGGGCCCTGCAGGAAGGGGAGTGCAAACAGCCAGCTATACATTTAAACCTGTCACACCCACATTGACAACTGCTGAACCCACTCAGGAGTGTGGCACCCAGCACATTCAATACTCTGATTCACACACATGTCTGCTGTGACTATTTTCCACCAGGGAACAAGAACTGTCAGAGGACAGGCTCATCTTTCTAATGCAAGATAGGTAAATCCCCTAGACACCTGAGTGAGTCATTACCTGGGTAACTCGCTTTGGCAGCTGAGTCCCAGGGTGTCAATAAGCAAATTGTAACTTTATGATATTGATCAAATATATAGATGAGTGGTTTCAAGTTTGCAAGTATATTACAAATCACTGGCTAAAAGTTTGAGTTGTGAGTGAAATGCTCACCATTAACTGAGTTAATTATTTAGGTTTTAATGATAAGTCAGGAAGACGGAACAACATAGAACAGAGGCAGAGTGGTTAGCAACTGTCATATGGAATCAGCGAGACAGAAACCAGGAAACAGAATCACAGGAATAGGGAGAGAGAGAGAGAACCAAGGAGAGAAAAGTAGAGCCAGGTAGAAATACACAGGACCAAAGGGGGAGAGACAGAATCATGGAGAAATACAGAGGACCAGGGAGACAATGACAAAGAGACTTCATTTGTAGGGGGTGTTTTTTTTTTTCTTTTCCATTTTAGAGTTGCACACTTTTCCAGTCCACAGAAACATAAAGAATTGCGATTCCTGGTATTACAAACATCAAGAAACATTGGCTTAGGTTATACAATTAGGTTATGTAAATGCTTATTATTTTATAATATAAGACATTAAACGTATTAATGAAAACTGCAGGGGGCTCACATGAGCAAGCCCAGATTTAGTAAAGGACTGTATCTTCACTGTGGGTTGTAATGGATCTGTAAAAAATTTACATGAGATTTACTAATTAGTCTTACTGGGAGACATAAACCATTATGAATGGTGTCTCAGACCTCTTATTGGGGTCTATTAATTATTTCACTCTAAGGTCAAAATTATCCAAAAGTCTCATAATTGTGTGGATATGTGAGCCCCCAGATTTTAAAAGTTTTAAAAGCTGCCATGTAGTACATTTGCCACTTTGTCCTTTATGTTTGTAAGTATTTTGCGGAGGAATGAAAAAAATTGCATTTATTTCATCTTGGTGCATTTATTTAGATGGTGGGTTCAGCCATCCTGGTCAATACCACCATTAATGAAAGGTTTACCTAAATGATACGCATTTTACAATACCAGTTCATCCATGTTCCCCCAGAACCTACATGTTCTGGGTGCGCCTGTTAGCCTATCACAGTATTTTAGTCAGACACCTCATTAAAATTTTGTTTTAATAGGTGTGTCTTGGATGTGTGCTTATGTAGTAAATGAGGTCTTTCATACAGGCAAGATATGATTCCCAGGTCTAACCTTATATTTAATATTTTGCCATGTTAATATTTCATTCCTGGACATGTTTGTTTTCTCATATTTTTGCATGAACACAACAAGGTAATGTGATGTGTCTATTGTATTCTGTGCTTTGTGCATTACAAACGGGTATTCCATTAGGGGCAATGTAAGCTGCTGGAATGACCTTTTCGACAAAGCTTGCATTAGTAAATTGGCAGCTAATCTCTAAAATTTTTCCTGTCATCCTTGATAAATCTGGCCCTGTGTTTGTGGACTTGGCTGTGATATAGTCTGCCTTGATGTGCTATGTTGCATTTGATTTGTGCCAATGAATTTCATCTCTATAGGATGAATGAAGCCAAAACCGCTGGGTATGAAAAAGATGTTGGAAGCAGGACTACACACCACTTCATGTACCCAGAAAGTGCCATTGATATAGACAACACCACCAACCTAGTGCTGATTCCTTTCAAAATGAGAGACTTTGAGTGGCTTATCAGTGTTGTGACTGATAGATCTATAAAAGCGTAAGTTAACAGAAATATCTCTGCTCTATTTGTATTTGCTTTTGTAAATTGTGCAACATGATTTTCTAGTGACAAAAAAGATGCATTCAGACCATCTGCACACGTTGCCCACCTGTATGTGTCACTCACATTACATTACATCACTAATGTGTGCCCATTAGTGAACTTGCATTTCTGGTCTGCTTTCACTTGCATATAACACATTCAGGTGTATTGTCTGTTTTTTCCACAGTACTTATCGACACGTTCCTGCAACACTTAAATTCAACAAGAAAAAGGTGAGTTTCTGCTTAACATCAGATTAGTGTTTAGATGGTACCATATTAAATTGAATACCATCAACAGATAGCATATTCCATTTTGGTGCATATGAATCACTGTTCCACTCTCACAAGTGATGTTTCTCACCTAACAAGTATAAAGATAAATTCATATAAACACACACAGGTGTTAGGCAGGCCTAGGATGGTACCTCCTGTCAGTGTACAGATAGTTGCTGTAGAATGTTTTTATGCAATTCCCTTGAAATGAGCCAGTAATTATCAATGGTTAACTTAGCTAACTGGTACATCTGCTGTTTCAGTATCACTGAACAAAGAATTTGATCATAAACTGAATTTTCCAGGTCTTGTTTTATAACCCAGCATTCTTGAAGTATGTTCAGGAGCAATGGATCAAAACCTCCAGGTGCCCTTCCACAGGGATGCTTGTGCTCATGTTTGCTGTTCACATATGTGATGAGGTCAGTGAGTTTGCTCAGCATGGCAGAAGTTTGAGAGACATATGTTATCCTGTTTTAAAAAAAAGAACAACATCAAATCAACAACAGATTTATTGCGGTGTAACACATAAATATGCAAGTGTAAGTCTTTCTTCCATTCTTTCAGGTAAGCATTTATGGATATGGTGCTGACAGTAAAGGAATGTGGAAGCATTACTGGGAGAAAGTGTCTGGCTCCATGCACCTTGCAAAGCACAGTGGAAATACAGAATACCACATCCTGCAGATGCTCCATGAGGCAGGAAAAGTCAAGCTCAGTAAAGGGAACACGATTAAAGTGAAGTGAAACTACATGGCTGTTTGAGTTTAAAAATGTTCTGTTTTTTAAGAATAAAGAGTAGGCAAATGTAGGCTTCCAGTGATTGTGGGAAATGACACAGCCAGTTTAAAAATGGGGCCATAAGGCTCAGCCTTCATTTGAAACAAGTATCTTTATTGTCTGAGGCACGCAGAAGACCCCCACTACTTCTCAGACAGAAAACACAAAAACTAATTTACAACTGCAGTATGCAACATACTGATATTAGAGCATATGTGATTACAAATTATTTAATAATTTGTGTAATATTAAACATTGAATATGGATGTAACATACATTGTATCAGGTTCACTTTTTGTGCAAACAAATGATTTTGTGTATATAGCTTGCATGTGATCAAACCCACAAACATTTTAGAATTGATCAATGTTTTTAGACGGAATTTGTTCCAACTGCTCACACAGTTGTTTTGGAAACGATTCCCTGAAACAAAATACGATCATTTCCTTGAACATTTTGATGGAGGAGGCTCATTGTCTCTCCCCTTGAAGGTCTTATTAATATGTTAACAAAAGTATGTTTTGGCTCATTCTAAGGGTTCACAAAACTGAAAAAATTGGTCAAGTAAAAGCACTTTTACATGCTTTGGTTTGCCCATTGACTTAGTAGTCACTTTTGACATTGTAGATTCAGTTCTAGAGGTTGCCTATGTATTTGACTTACTTGAATAATAGAGAGTGAATAATAAAGAGTGAGATGTGAAATCACAAAAATTTGCTTCCTGATCCATATATATTTCACCATTATAAACGTTCATTAAAATGTCATCTGGGTATTCCCAATCATGTTTTCTCTTAATCCCAACATTAGAATAGCAACTATTTGAAGTGTGTAAGTGTGTGTGTGTCATGAAAACCACTTTTTGCAAGGAAGTACATCTAGTCTCATCTGAATTATGCAAAAAGACATTGGATTAGATTATGGTCTGATGAGACAAAGATAGAAATGAAGTATTCATTTAAGGGTGAAGACATTTTTTTTCATTTTTAATACTTTGATAAACAAGCATTTTGTTTTCACTTAGATTTTGTTGGTTACAATTCATAAATAAAGTCTGACTTCTTAATTTCTTAATTTCAGCCTTTAAGACACCAAAAACAAGAAAAGGGTGTGTAAATTTTCCAGATCCACTGTTCATATCATTCTTCAGTCTGTGGGGAAGGGAAAACATCTATGCCCTCTCAGACACCTGGAGAGGGTATCGAGATAAGGACATAAGGACCTCTGTAAGGGGAATTGGCTATAAAAGACCTTTTCTATCCACAGTGAGGGGAAGCAGGAGGAAGCAATGAGAGGACAAAACCAAGGAAAACTGACATGTACGAGCTGAAAGGCAGTGGGACCCTGAAAAGGGACAATTTTGACTTCGTTCATTTTTTCTTTGTTTTTTTTTATTATTATTTTCTGTTTGTGGCTCCATAAGGGGAGAATGAAAGTTAGATGGTGGAGACAGCTGGAATGCTACAATTCCCATCCCATATACCATATATGTAAATCTTCACTGCTACATTTATGTTCCCTCCTGTGTGTATTTGTGTTTAGGGCCCTGCATGGTTTCATGTCCTTGCAATGAAAATCTTGGTACAAAGTTCACCTCAAACAGTAAAAAGCATAAGAATGTGTGTCTGACTGGTAGGCCATTGACTAATTGGATAAATTACTTACTTTGGTAGTTATACTCACAAGCAGATAAAAACTGGGTTGTGAAGGAACCTGGGGGAGGCAAGGACAGAACTGGGGAGGGTTGTGTTTGAACACCTTGGTTTTTACATATTTTATTCCTTGTTTTAGTTATTTTACCCTTTTATCTTTGCCTATTTTGCTGGGGGGGGGGGGGGGGGGGGGGGGGGCTATTAGCAACTATTAAGTTACTATTATTATGAGTATTACTTTTTTCTTCTTTTTGGGGGTGGGGGGGATTTCAAAAAATAGAGAAACTGTCAAATGTACCGTATGTTTTATGAATGACAACCAGTAAAAAGTTCAACACTAGTGCACAGCAAAATTAAATATGTATTTAAATATTTTACATCGTATTATACCAACTAATGTGTTGGTGTTTAAAGATATCTATTGCTGTGTATTTTACTTATAATGACATAATAAACTTGTATGTATATAGCATGTTCAAAAAACATGTTCAACCTAAAGTGCTATGCAGCGTTATAAACAGTGATGGATAAGTGGTAAATAAATAGAAATTTTTAAACATTTTTATTAACAAACATCATTAGTATGATTAATACATAACATAAGAGAAAAGAATCAATAATTGCTAAAAAAAAAACAGCTTATCCAAAAGCAAACCTGCAAAATGAGTTTTCAAATAGCTTTAAAATTCTGAATTGACAGTGTCTTGTTGATATGTGTGGGCAGATGTTATAAAGTCTAGGGGCATAGGTCCAGTCCTTCGCCTTCAACCTCTCGCCATCACCTGCAACCCACAAGGCCAGCAACCAGGTAGACCTTGTGTTCACCAGAAGCTGCGCCACAACCCGCCTCACAGTGACTCCCCTCCATGTATCGGACCACTATTTTGTATCATTCTCCCTCACTCTCCCCTCCACCCTCAACCCCCCTACTGACCCCACCACCTCCACTTTCAGAATAAACTCATCTCAGACCACCATGCTACAACCTGCCTTCTGGACCCCATACCCTCTACTCTGCTCCAATCTATATCCAGTGAGATCGCCCCGTTTCTTTCCTCAATTATCAACACCTCACTAATCACTGGTATTGTCCTCACAGACCTCAAGAAAGCTTTGGTTACTCCACTCCTGAAGAAACCATCCACTGACCCAACAGATGTTATGAACTACTGACCAGTATCTCTCCTCTCATTTATATCCAAAACCCTGGAACATGCAGTACTTAACCAACTGTCCCCTTTTCTTCTCAGGAACAACCTCCTGGATCCCCACCAGTCAGAAACCGCATTCCTGGAGGTGATTCCTCTAGTGGTGTGGAGGCTCTCCACACCACTAGAGACTCCAACCTATCATCCGTCCTCATCCTCCTTGATTTCTCCGCTGCTTTTGACAGTCGACCACCAAATCTCAAAACTGTAAGAGATGGGTATCTCTGGGACCGCCCTCCCTTGGTTCAAGTCCTACCTGACTACTGGAAAGGATCTACCTCTGCACCCACCGCTCTCACTACAGGAGTCCCACAGGGTTCAGTGCTGGGACCCCTACTTTTCTGAATTTACATCAACTCACTTGGCTTAGTTATCACATCACACGGCTTCTCCTATCACTGTTACGCTGACGACATCCAACTCTTTTTCTCTTTCCCTCCCTCTACCCCCCAGGTCAACGAAAGAATTTCCACATGCCTGGCTGACATCTCCAAATGGATGACATCCCACCATCTGAAGCTGAACCTCAAGAAAACAAAACTGCTCTTCATCCCAGCCAGCCCTTTCCCACCCACAAGACTTCTCGATCACCGTTGATGGCACCACAATACCATCCTCTCGATCAGCAAAGAGCTTGGGCGTCATCCTCGACAGCAACCTGGACTTCAAGGAGTACATTGCTTGCACGTCACGGGGCTGCTGATTCCTCCTCCACAACATCAGGAGGATTCATCCATTCCTGACAACATACGCCACGCAACTCCTTGTCCAGTCCACAGTGCTCCCTCGCCTGGACTACTGCAGCGCTCTCCTCACAGGCCTCCCAGCCTGCACCACCCAGCCTCTGCAGTTCATTCAGAACGAAGCTGCCTGACTAATCTTCAACCTCCCCAAATTCTCCCATGTTACTCCCCTGCTTAAATCCCTCCACTGGCTTCCTGTCGCAGCCAGGATCAGATTCAAAACGCTGATCCTCACCTTCTCTGCAGTCAACAGGACAGCCCCTACCTACTTCCAAGGCCTCATCCAGCCCTACACACTTGCCTGGCCCCTACGCTCAGCAGCAACTGGACGTCTTGCTCCTTGCACAGACAAAGCCGGAGGTTCTCACTCTGCAAGGCAATGACGTTTCTCCTACATCGTTCCCCAGTGGTGGAACGAACGCCCTGTCCTGCTACGGACACCTCTATCACTGAAATCCTTCAGATGTGGTCTGAAGATACATCTCTTCAGACTCTACTTGGACTGATCTAGCACACAATCGCCCCCCACCCACCCCCAACCACTCACTTTCCAACTCCTGTCTGCTGTCATCTTTCAGCTTTGGATCATTTGGATCAATGCTATTAAAAATTGCTGTGTGCTTTTTGTGTTTTCCTTAAAATCTTAAATCTTGAAAGTTATACAGCAGAATATGCATAGCATGAAGTGGAAAAAACAAAATTGAAAAGCACTGATTAGCGGACAATAAGAATGGCAGGAATGTACAGCCAAAAAAAAAAAAAATAGGAACAGAATGCTGCCTCTCCACTTCTCTTCGGAGAACTGTAGGTGGCATTTACACTGATTAGTATGGGTTGGTTATCAGTAAACAAATCTGTTCTCTATTGAAGCACTGAATCAACATTCATGTGTACAGAGAAATAAAGCTTCAACACAAGATTTAAATCCATATGAGCCCTGTAGTTTCCTGGCTTCTCTCCATTTACACAGGACTACCAAAGTCCAGGGTTTGCAGCTTCTCGACTGGCTCTGTGCCTTTGTAAAATTGCACAGTTTTAACAAAGTTATGTATTTTAGCAAGCTATTAACAAACTACAGTTCACCAGCTAAGTTGCTTTGCTAGATTGATAGCTAGCTAACTTGATTAAAATTTCATGCTCTTGAGGGTGGAAAGTTCAAATATTATTATGACCTTAGCTTTTGGATATAGGAGTGCAGTGACATACAGCATTACAGTTACACACACAAAAATGCAGAAGCCTAAGTGTTTTTCAACAAACACTGTTCAGACACACTTTTATTTTATTATCTGAATCCAGTTCTCAACTGGTCTTCTGACCACCAGTTTGAAAGGTGTTGGTTTACTCAACTGAATGGATCTGGAGAGATTTTGAGAAAGCAATCTGAATTCCGAATCTGAAAAAAGCTAGATTCCGTTCATCACTGAAATTAAATACCCATAACTCAGCTGCAGCTGATCTTTTGTTAAATTCTGTTTCTGCATAAACGCTAGATTAGAACATTTTGAACTTCACTGTATTTGTCTGGCACCTTGGCAGTATGGTTGAATTAAATAGGCTAAGCAAGATATTATGTTTCCAAAGTTTCTTATGTTATTCACTGCAATGAAAATGTTTCATAATGTAGTTTAATATCAAAGGGTGTTTGCTGGTTTGCTAGTGTTGTGAATACATCTATGAATTACTTTTCTAAAACCGAAGCGCGCTTGTTATGGAAGAAGGAACATTCTAAAAAGCTTAACGTGAAAGGGCTTAGCATGGCTTAATCTTCCAAAACAGCGATCAATCATCACCAAATTTCTCTCTTCTTAAACACTTCCACCTGTCAAAAAATCAAAACCGAAATCCTATGAATACGGACACTTTTTGATAGGAGATAGTGTTTATGACATGTGAGATGTCAGACAAATTTGGTGATCACTGATTGCTGTTTTGGGACATTAAGCCACATTAAGCTTTTTCCTTATAATCGGCGTCAATGCAGAGGAAAACGTAGTGAGATAACAACCAAACTCCTCTGATTTAGGTTTTGATTTTTTGACAGGAAGAAATGTTTCTGACAACAGACATCCGAGAGAAATTTGGTGATCATTGATCGCTATTTTGGGACATTAATCCATGTTAAGCGTTTTAGAATGTCCCCTTGATATTCATGATATTGTAAATCTTGACTCCCACAATAGTCTACTACATTTGTAGAACTTCAACACTTCATGTGTTATTCATAATACCATTTTTCCATATAATATATTTCATTACACCTTTGGGGCTTGGAAGCATTTGACGTAGCTTGCGAACTCCAGTTGTTGCCTGTTGTTGCACTTTAAAACCCTTTTGCACGTAACTTATTTTTCATGCAATGTGGTGCACATGGTTCATTAGCATTACTAAGCTTCTCATAGTTTTCAGCAAGCATTTGCTATATTTTTTTACGTTAAATCGCTGTTACTTCAAAGCTAAAATTAGCTAGAATTTTTCCAATCTCATGTTCTAATCGCACTGGTTTTAGCTTACATGCGAAACATCTAATCACACCGGTATGAATGCCGTTGGCGTGCGAATGAGTAGGCTATGTACTTCCGCTACGCAGAGGACAACAGTTGAGTAGGCAGTCCTTCAATGTGGCCCAGGAAGCATTTGCGTTCACACTGCTAAAAGAATGTGGCCATATGCGGCCCAGACCAACTCCGAATGTAGTCTGAATGATCTGCTCTCAAACCGGATCTTGGTGCATTCACACCTGTACTTAGCGCTGTCCACTTGTGATCTGATCACCAAAGATGCATATTAATACCAGGTGTGAACAGGGTCATAATCTCCAGCTGTGTGTAATGTCACTGGTTGCCAGTCTGAAAAGTAAAAATGCCAGTTAGCAAAACACACACAGCAATGGCCTTAATTAATTCATTAACCCAAGCCAAGAGTTCAAAAATGTAAAGCCAAACAATACAAGCGATTGTTTCACAAATGGTCATCAGTTCTAGCTGACAGACTAGTTACTTGTTCTTTCTATTATTATTACTTCTTCCAAGCAGGCATGATATATGACATATGTGTAGTCAAATCTCACCTTTTAACTTTTACCTGGCATGTGAAAATTTAAAGGGTGAATATACACCAATGCAGTTAAACATCCAGCAATGTAGTAAACATCCAGCAATGCAATTGTCAGCTGTAAAACTTGCCTCGCAAGTATCTTTAATTAAGAGGGCTCCTTGTTCAATCAATATAGATTACTGTAAGAGATGTAGCTATGTTAAAGTAAGAGGTACTGTATTTAAATCTTAGTTCAAATGTTACACAGAGACTCTCTTCCAGTAGAGCTCTATCCTTTGCAAATACATTCATTTATTTTCCCTGCTTGACAGGGTGTGAAACCACCAACATTCCAATTGTATGAGGTTGACAGAGCAGAAAGTGTCTCAATATCTGCTGAACGCAAGTGTAGTGTGGCAGAGGCAGTGTGAACATACAGGAGACTGCTGCAGAGGGGTGGCAATGTCAGACCAATCACAACAGGTCTCAAACTCCACCCCACAGACATGTTAGCTCCTATCACCAAACTGGAAGGCATTGTTGCTTTGAATTTCTCTGGAAAAACCACACAATCTTTTGAGCCTTACATAATACAGCAACCCCTTGCCAACGGCAGGGTTGTATTCCTCTAGTCTAAACTTCCGTGTTTGGCAAAACTGCAGCTGCAATGAAAGCCTCACTACATTGCCTGTTTGTTCACTAAACACACAGTTAAAAAAACAATTCAGACTCAGATATCATAATCAAATAAGAAAATAAATTATTTGCCTTGCTACCAACACTTGTCCTTAACAGAGCTTGCATTTTCTCTTTGGTTGTAATAGTGGATTCATTTACACATTTATTTTTATTTTCCAAAGTCTTCCCTTTCTCTTTCATACCTGATTCAACTTTTGCAGTAATTGCACACTTAATTCTCATTATGCAATGTTAAACAAATGCTGCTGGTGCATGAATAATGTAAAAAATGGAAGTGACTTAATTGCTTATGATCACTTTTGATTATGAAATTTCTTGACAGCTAGCTCTTGAACTGGTTCTTCAGCTATGCATATCTGGGTGTGTTTAGGAAAGCTATCAGAAGTTGTCAGGGCAGTCACTGTTACCATTTAGTCCCATAAACAGTCTCTACATACAAAACTATGTATTTTCATCTTATTTTGAAGAAATTAAAATTTAAATAAAATCCAATCTGGAAAGGTAAATATATTAGCATACGACTCAAAATAGACTACAACACCAACTGAAAGCAAGCATATAAATAAAATGTTTTATATTTCAGCATCAGTTACTGCTAACTAATGATTCTAAACAATATGTCTAGGGTAGGCATCAATAGGTAGGGAAACATGAGAGTATGTATGAGATCCTTTAAAGAAACATATCAAAGGATATATCCTTTCCAAACATTACTCTTGGGTGATAATGTGACATTTGTTTGGTAAAGGAGGAACTCCAGAAATGGTTGGGGTGAAAGTTGGAATTTCAGTTTGTCCACCACCAGGGTCGCGTGTTCTTAGGGGCGGAGCCAAACACAATAGAGTATATGTGCTTTCTCAGTGCTGAGGAGAAAGAAAGAAGCAGTGTTTCCCACTTAAGTCACTGTTCTCCAGGCCTCCCCTCTCTGCTGCAGCAAGGAATCTAAACCATCTCAGACCAGGTAGGCAGGGTGTCCCTGGAACTACTTACCTAAGACAGAGTATCTAACAAAAGATTGAATCTAACACACAGCATAACAGAAAATTGTACCAGTTTAAATTGCATATATAATTCTATGTATATTTGGCAACTCCCTTGAGATTGAGCATACAACTGAATGAACTTTGACCACTGCTGTGACAGCACTATCATCAGGATACTGCTTGTCCGACCATTTCTGTGATCATCCTGGTTGTTGGGACAGCACTGCCGTTAAATCAGATATCTCTAAACATGTCAGATTTCTGCTTATACCTGGGTGTTTGGGAAGCCTGTACCTGTCTTTTCTTTGATGCTATCTCTGCAACACGTTCCCCAGTGCTACACCATATAGGTCCGAGCACTAGATGGTGTTGTGGACCTGTTGATTTGTGATGTGAGCAGGAGATGCCAAAAATCTTTCCTCGAAAATTCTATCATGAGGGTGACATCTGTAAAGAATGGATCTAAGCAGTCTGAAGCAGTTTAACTTTGAACAAGGTTTTTTTCTGTTAACTGACCACAAATCACCATTGGAATTCATAGTGGCAGTTCTTGCCTTTCATCTGTCATCAGTGACATGATCGTAGTATGTGAAATGATTCTTACATTTTTAGCAGTCATTGCTTTAGTTTTCTGTGCACTTCCACTCTGTTCTATATAGACGTTTCTTCCAGATGGTTGAAAAGGTTTCAAGGTTAAGTAACTCATTTTAACCACTATATATGCATTTTTATGGTTATATTTTAGCCCTATATATTAGGCCTTTGTCTCCAGCATGCCTAATTAAACTCTGTTTGAAAGAATGAAAAAGAATATCAATGAAATCATTAAAACATACTAAAGCTGGCGGTGGTATTAACATGTGGTACATTCAGAAACCTGGCAACAGTTTAAATATGCGCCTAATACTGTTCTATCTGCATAATGCCACCTTTAATCTCTATTATCTCAGAATTATAGGGTTATATGCAAAAAACACATAATTAATTAAGGAAAAGGTATCCATGTAACAATTTTCCCCTGTCTCATTGGCCACAGTCAGGTGTAAGGGGACCCTTACATGTCAGCTCAGGACTGTTTGAAAAGGTGGTTCGCATTTTGTTGAATTTACACATGTGTGAATGATCCCTAACCTCTTCCAGCAACCTTCTGCCAGGCATTCCACCATGACTATACCCCCATCCTTCTGCTTAGACAAGTGGCAGTGTAGCATAGTGGTAAGGAGCAGGGCTCCTAATAAAAAAGGTTGCTGTTTTGATTCCCCAGTGGCCTTGGACAAGCTATGCTCATGGTCTGTTCATGCCAGTATTGCCAATGATCACATGAAACTGACATCAGGTGTGGAAGTGAAAGAATACAGTTAATGGCAAAAAGTCTGTACATTTATTAAGCCAACAAACTTTAAGGGTAATTTTAGTTATGTGTCCAGCAAATTGCAAACACTAAATGCATGTCATTTCACTTCGCAGAACTATCTAGAGACATGCTAGTAAAGCGGATGTCCTAGCTATCTAGCTGTCTCCAAAAACCAGAAAGTGAATGCATCATTCAGACAATGCATCATCTGACAGTGCAGAGACAGTTATGCTGTATTAACAGCTTGCTGCCTAACATTAGATCAGAGACTATATGGAAAGGAAATATGGCAAACTGAAAACCTCTTTTAGGGCTGACAGACCTAGTGGCAAATTGAGGAGTAAAGGTTAGTTTGCTAGGATTTCTTTGCATATTTGCTGTTAGCTGTGCCTGCTAGTGTTGTTTGTTCAGCAGACCTGTCCTTTAGTGTGTCTAATAACGAAACGGTGCATGTATTACAGATGGAACACCATGTAAGCTGTGGGATTTGTTGGTAGGTTTGTAGTGCTTTGGGTATACTACTAAAGTAAAGAGTAAGGTGTATATTAAACAGTAATCTAGTTTGAGTATGTATTGTATGATAAATGGGAACACAGGGGGCAGGAATACAGTAGTAAAGACTAATGAGGATGTCCTGATATGGTATGATAAATAAGACAAATAAGACAAAGGTTCATGGGGTAAACATGGTGCTTAAGGGTTTATAGAATAGGTGTGGTGTTGTAAGGGTTAAAAGGATATCCTGGTAAATACATTGCTGTTAACCTTATGTATTCCGGGGTAGAGTTCATTTCTGTATTCATGAGACAGCATGTCATAAATAGTATTTTGTATTGTAAAGATTAAGCATGTCAGTGAGAACTGGATTTATTTCAATTCCAAAGGTTAAGACTTGAAACTGCTGCTTCTGAAAATGCTAAAGGGCATTTTTATTCTCAGTAAATCTTACCCACAACACACTTGGTGGATATAAGCCTTTTGCTAACACTATGCTTGATTGGCTTCTTTTAAATTCTGCTCAATATAATAGTGGGTGAAGGCAGCTCCTGGCATGCCTCAAAAGGCATTTTGTTTGCCAAGAAAACTGCAAAAATGCAAAATACACACACCTGATGACAAGCCCAAACAAGGCAGACTGTCAGATTTTCTGTGCTGCTTTCTAGTCTTTTCTAGTTGGAGACAAAAAGCATTTCACACTAACCTAAAACTGCCTAACTGGATGGGTGGGTGGTATCTGCCAAGTAGCTGGGTGTGGGTTTGCATTCAGGTTTTTACAGGTTCTTATCATGTCTGGAGGAGATAAGAGAAATTCCCAGAGATCTGTGGACCAGAGAGCAGAAAGGGTGTGTGCATCACAAAGGCTACACACCCTGAAGCATAAAATGATAGTAGAATTGGTACGACAGTTTATTAGTCATTTACACATAAGTGTAATTTTTTGTAAAGTGTTAATTATATTTTGATAATTAAGACACTGATTCAAAAAAATCAAAGAAATTACAGGAAAAACCCTGGCTTTCAATGGTTTGTTCAGGCAAACCAAAGAGTCATGCACTGCAATAGTCTAGACCAGGGGTGTCAAACTCATTTTCACTGAGGGCCACATCACTAAATTTCTAGGTCATCAAGGGCCAAATAATCGTTGACCATCCATTCAAAAAGGGCAACCATGAAATCTGCATGGCAGTACGATTCGTTTTTTCAAGACAGTTTGAACACCGTTTCATTGGGAATCAGTAAAACAACTACTAGGCTAATTTCCCATTTATTTTATTTGATTCCATTTCAATACATTTCCAACTTTTTTGTTTCATATCTTTTAACATAAAAAATATTACAGATTGCCGGAGATTGAGCCCTTTGGCTCGAATGAAGTTGACAGTTCTGATGACAACAGCCATGACATTGTCCATTTTCAGTGTTTTACAACAGAGTGCCTCTCTGTGGAGTATACAATGAAAATTCCAAAACTCACCCCCTCCAAACTGCTACACTTCATCTCGAAGTCTGGCCACAACTCCAGCTTTCACACCGATCATTGATGGTGCGCCATCAGTCGCAAGACTTACGTATGGCGTCAGATTTATGTCAAAAGTCGCGAGTGCAGAAAACATTCTCGCGAGCGCAAGAAACATGCTCGCTTGGCCAGCACAAAGCAGAAATTCTCTCGCGCGTGGTGGCTGCTTTGTGCGTGAGAATGTTTTCTGCGCTCGCAGCATGTTTCTTGTGCTCGCAAAGTATATTTTCTGCGCTCGCGACTTTTGACATAAATCTGACGCCATACTTACGGCACGGGCCCAGTCTACTCCCAATTTATCCAATGATGCAGCGAGACTACTGAAGATGTCGCTAGCCGTAGTAGTGTCAGTCATGGGTACCAGTTCTACGAATTCCTCTGTGATGTTACAAGTAGAGTCAACACCTCTAATAAAAATCGCCGGCTGTGCCACATCCGTTATATCTGTACTTTCGTCAATTGCGACGGAAAAAGCAACAAATCCCTGAACTTTTTGAATGAGCTTTTGTGTCAGCTGTCCAGCGATGTCCTCAATCCATGCTAATGTAGCCACCAACTCCTTCACTTTCTCCTCCTGCAACTGGCCGGTGTAGCGATCATACTTCTCAGCGTGAGTAGTCTGGTAATGCCATCTAATATTATACTCCTTACTTAACACTTACTGTTAACATCCCCAAAGAGGTGGGCGTTTGTCCATTTTTCCTGAAAGGCCAGACACTCTTTATCAGCTTTTCTTATCTTTGACACCATTTTCTTGCCAGCAAGTAGCTAGCTCGCGATCTTTCTTTAGTCATGAAAGATGACTAGCTGATCAGTTGAAATAGGTTGTTGCCACCTAGTGGATGGATGACGAATTACGTTTTGTGGTAATGGTAAAGAGTTGACGGAAATAGTAGGGCCTGTATTACATCCTCTGGTTGATGTGCGGGCCGTTTTGAATCTTTGTGCGGGCCGGATGTGGCCCGCGGGCCGTATGTTTGACACCCCTGGTCTAGACTGATTGTAACAAAAACATGAGCTAGTGAACACAAAATCATAGTGACTTCAGCGTGGCCCATTAAGACTACATGTTCACCAGCAGTCACTTCCAAGCCATTTCCAAGCTGCTGCTCTGCACTGCTAAAATTCTAATTTTATAACCGTGACATTGTCTGACAAAATCACCTTGCACATAATTTAAAGACAATGGCTGTGCTGTGATTTCAGCTATATGGGTAAGAAACCACAAGAAGGATGTTCCGTTTTCAGTGTGATAGTGAGTGATAAGACAGTGATAAGGCGCAAACAATACAGATTAGTGATTGGTCCTTGGCAACACTGTTTGCACATGTGCAGCTCATTCACATCTATGTCAGCTGCCGTGCAGACTGAATGTGCTGCTCTGCCTCTCTACCACTCACTGAACAGAGTAGAAGCAGAGAGAGGTGTGCCTCTTTGCTTGCGGGGCAGTACTGGTGACTCTCTTCTATGGGAAGTAGCTAAGGTTTGTCCAAAAAGTCACTAGATTTGTCGCTAGGCACTTTTTTGAAAAGAAAAAAAAAGTCGCTAAAGGGCAGGGACGCGGGAACAATTTTTTCAGTTGGGGATGCTGAAGTTAAACGACATACAATGTGTACAATGTTAAATGCTGTAGGCTACCCCACTTACCTAACCTACTAATCCAGCCAAATTACATTCAAAGATTTTGGCTAAAGAGCTTGGAAAAAGCCAATCCTGGCAAACATCAGTGCAACCACAGACTTCAAGCAAGAGAGAGAGGAATGAGAAGAGAGCAACAGATGCAGCATTTGTCTCGGTGACACAAAACATGACGTTATAGTACATACATTTACATGGATAACATTAGATGTTTAACCCGCGACTTCTCCAGACAACAAACCCATGTAATCTATTAGACCGACTAGAGTACCAAAACTACAACAACAAATGACAGATAACAGCAACAGCTGACACGGCTGAATCAGGTTAAACCATTACACCCGGCTACAGTCACATCGAAGACTCAAACCAATGACCTACAGACCTACTCAGAAAATCTGTTTTTAAAGATTTGCTACAAATCATAACCAGACGTTACATATCTACAAATATACTGCACGGCGGCAGGAGTAGCCTAAATAACAAGCACCTGTGTAGATGTGAAAAAACCAACATCTTACCTTATGAAGACTTCGGCACTCCAAAAGTGGACTTGTGCTCTGGAGTGATGCTGATAAACTCTGTCATGAGGTCCTGAATATTAATATCATCCAAAATGTCTTTGTGGACATTCAGTAATGCCATATGTGTTAATCTTTTCTGAGTGACAGTGTTACGGAGCCACGTGTAGCCACAGGTGTAGCTGAAGGGCTAGTGATAGCTAGCTGCTGCTGGTTGGACTGCATAGGACTAGAAAGCTCACTGGTGCTGGGGCTGGACTCTAAAGCCGAAGCATCACTCGTCCTTGACTGTTTTGGTTTAGGGTTTTGGAAAAAATCCTTGGAAGAAAAATCTTTGGAAGAAATTCTTTTTGCGACATGCTGCACCAATGGTCTGCCTGTGCTAGTCTAACAGAAATAGCTAACTTCCCTCTGAAGCTGCATGAATCATAATCGGCAATGACAAATCTGATTGGTTAATACACTTTGAAAATAAGTGTATATAAAAATAATATATCCACCCTCTCTCTCCATCGCCATAGTCCTACACGAAACCTAAAATATCACAGAACAAAAAATATTTTAAGAATATATATATATTTTATTTGCCATCGCAGTTATACAACACAGAAAACAGAGGGTGCTGCAGCACCCCCAGCACCCTCACTTCCCGCGTCCCTGCTAAAGGGGTCTGAAAAATCATTAAATCTAGCGAAAAAGTCACTAAGTTGGCAACGGTGGTTGGTGAGGTTGCTCCAACTTTCCGAGTCGGAAATCCGACTTCAGGGGCGCTCCAGTTGAAATTTCCGACTGGGAACTCGGAAATTGCGACTTCCCAGTTCAAATGGAACGCAGCATAAGTTCAGGGTTTTAGTGCATGTCTGAGTCCTCTTTTCCACCAGCGCGAACTAGGTGCCAGTTCTGGGCTGGTGCTAGTGCCAGTTCGGAGCTGATTCAACTTGTAAACCTTCTAAGAACCGGTTTGCTTTTCCACAGCTAGAAAGCCACCATAGAGCCACGTCATTACGTCACTGTTATGTCTGTGTACATCTGTATACGTGCTTTAGCCTACCGCTAGCGCCAAGCTAGCAGTGGTGGCTGGTGAGCTGGGAACAGGGGAAGCCCAAACACTACCTTTAAATCTATCATTACTTTCAAACTGTTCCCCTTTATCCTCCTTGGTTAACAATAAAACAAACAATTCACAGAATAATCAACACCAATCGCGTAAATAGAGTAAATGATTATGCTCACGAAATGGCGCAGATTGTCTGAAGTTCGTGTGCTTGCGAAAGCTACAACATGAGATTGTTCAATTAACAAGGATAGCATTTATCGATTTAAATTACGTTAAATGCTCATGACACATTACAGCTTTTGTGAGGTCTGTGTTCTAAATGTTATTGTTCGTTGCACTCAACCTAACCTAAAAGTGTATTCTCAGTAATTTAAATTGATTTAATTAAATTTAGCTCCATTCTGTAATTTGAATTTTGCAAAACAAGAAAGCTATAATGTGACACATTGAAGAGAAAGCTTTGGGATTAGTTGCCACTTAATTATTCAAATTGCCATCATTGTTAATTAAACAACTCCCAATTGGGAAAAGGGGAGAAAGTACCAGGAATTCCAAATAAAAAGAGAAATACTGATCCAAACTGACCCATTTGGCAAATTCATAAATGAAAAACTGTTCTTCCTTGGCCACAGGGCCACGAAGACCTGGTGTACAAAAGCCAATGATGCTCTCAGACTACTCTCATCCACCATTGGCAAGTCTAGCCACATAATTATTACACATGAAGACAAATGGCCTAAAAGAACACAGGAGGGTGGTTGACTCAGTAACAAGACTAGCACAGAAAGCAGCAAGTGCTTTTCAAGACTTAAAAATGACCATCTCGACAATTGTACTAAGAAAAGATTTTGTCCCTTATACAATACAAGAGGTGAATGTAGAGATATAACATAGATGTGCTCTTGTCCCACGTATGCATCTGGCTCACCACCCAACTCTTAGCCTATATATGACAATGTCCATGTCCACAAGGATGTCGCCAGCATTTTTGCAAAAACCCTGGAGGATATGGCCCTGGGGCATAAGCCCCCAAAGGCACCACACTACCAGGTCCAACTGCATCATTCCAGTGAGATGTCCCACCCTTCAGCAGCCCCAGCACAATCAACCCGGGGTGCCAGAGCAGCACCCCGAAACCTAGCACCACAGCTCTACAGACCTAAATCGGCACGCCAGCCATCCCACCCCATATTTATCACCAATTACATCAGGCACTCCAACACATTTGGCTACAAATTAAAAAAAAGATAACCAACACACCACTCGTAATTTTGGCTGCTTCGAAACATGTAGTTTTAATCTTAATTTGGACAATTACCGGTCAATCCAACTTTCATGACCACAACAGCCCAACCTTTACCACTCATTAAAAATCCAGAGTATTGTCCCTGCAGATATTTTGCATTTTGTGAATACCAAATACATTTTTTTTTCTGTGAAGAAAACACACATCAGAAACTGAGTAGAAGAACAATACCAAGTCACAATCAACTCCTTAATTGTATAAAACACAATATAATTGTCTCAGATTTCTTTTCAATCCACAGATTTGTGAGGCAAAATGAACATGAATGTCCAAAAGATGTCAAAGGAGGAAAGGAAAACCTCAACTCTCCCTGGTATCAGGAAGAATGTAACAGCTGACGAGCTGCTTGAGTCTAAGATCATAGATAAGAAACTATATAGAGCCCTCAGCTCAGGAAAACTCACAGCTGACAGTGTGAGTAAAATGGACTCGGTACGTAAATACCTACAAGGAACCAACAGCATCGCAGGTGTGTTTGTGCAGTCCACCAAGCAAATCATGAGCATCTACGAAGCAAAATCCAAAGGGCTTCTGACTCCTGGAACCTCTCTGGTTCTGCTGGAGGCGCAAGCTGCCACTGGCTTTATGATCGATCCAATAAGGAACAGGAAGCTCTCTGTGGAAGAGGCAGTGGCCGAAGGCGTAGTCGGTTCGGAGTGGAAGAGCAAACTGCTGTCCGCAGAGAGGGCAGTCACGGGCTATGCCGACCCCTACACAGGCAACACGATCTCCTTGTTCCAGGCCTTGAAGAAAGATCTGATCGTCAAGGATCACGGCGTTCGCCTCCTGGAAGCACAGATTGCCACTGGAGGCATCATCGATCCGCTGCACAGCCATCGAGTGCCCGTGGAGGTGGCATACCAGCGAGGCTACTTTGACCAGGAAATGAACCAGATTCTCTCAGACCCCGACGATGACACCAAAGGCTTTTTTGACCCCAACACTCAGGAGAACCTAACCTACTTGCAGCTTGTGGAGAGATGTGTGAGAGATCCTGAAACCGGCCTTAGCTTGCTTGTAATTGTCCAAAAAGGAGAAGACTACTTCTTTGTTGATGAACAAACAAAGACCATTCTAAAAGCCACCACCACAACTAAGGCAGGAGGAAAGTTTCAAGGACGAGTGGTGTCTCTTTGGGACCTTCTCTATTCCAAGTACATCACTGAAGACAAAAGGAGGGAGCTAGTGAGGCAGTATAAATCTGGCACCATCACAATTGAGAGGTTTATGGAGATCATACTGACAATAATAGAGCAGCAGACAACAGCTGCAACAATCGCACAGCAAACAGAAACAAAAACAACCAAAACCACAACAACCACAATTACGCAGACAGCTGTCCCCTCAACTTTCCTTGGTATCAGGAAGAATGTAACAGCTGACGAGCTGCTTGAGTCTAAGATCATAGATAAGGATCTGTATGACAATCTCAGCGCCGGGAGAGTCACAGCTGACAGTGTGAGTAAAATGGACTCGGTGTGTAAATACCTACAGGGAACCAACAGCATCGCAGGTGTGTTTGTGCAGTCCACCAAGCAAATCATGAGCATCTACGAAGCAAAATCCAAAGGGCTTCTGACTCCTGGAACCTCTCTGGTTCTGCTGGAGGCGCAAGCTGCCACTGGCTTTATGATCGACCCAATAAGGAACAGGAAGCTCTCTGTGGAAGAGGCAGTGGCCGAAGGCGTAGTCGGTTCGGAGTGGAAGAGCAAACTGCTGTCCGCAGAGAGGGCAGTCACGGGCTATGCCGACCCCTACACAGGCAACACGATCTCCTTGTTCCAGGCCTTGAAGAAAGATCTGATCGTCAAGGATCACGGCGTTCGCCTCCTGGAAGCACAGATTGCCACTGGAGGCATCATCGATCCGCTGCACAGCCATCGAGTGCCCGTGGAGGTGGCATACCAGCGAGGCTACTTTGACCAGGAAATGAACCAGATTCTCTCAGACCCTGACGATGACACCAAAGGCTTTTTTGACCCCAACACTCAGGAGAACCTAACCTACTTGCAGCTTGTGGAGAGATGTGTGAGAGATCCTGAAACCGGCCTTAGCTTGCTTGTAATTGTCCAAAAAGGAGAAGACTACTTCTTTGTTGATGAACAAACAAAGACCATTCTAAAAGCCACCACCACAACTAAAGCAGGAGGAAAGTTTCAAGGACAAGTGGTGTCTCTTTGGGACCTTCTCTATTCCAAGTACATCACTGAAAACAAAAGGAGGGAGCTAGTGAGGCAGTATAAATCTGGCACCATCACAATTGAGAGGTTTATGGAGATCATACTGACAATAATAGAGCAGCAGACAACAGCTGCAACAATCGCACAGCAAACAGAAACAAAAACAACCAAAACCACAACAACCACAATTACGCAGACAGCTGTCCCCTCAACTTTCCTTGGTATCAGGAAGAATGTAACAGCTGACGAGCTGCTTGAGTCTAAGATCATAGATAAGGATCTGTATGACAATCTCAGCGCCGGGAGAGTCACAGCTGACAGTGTGAGTAAAATGGACTCGGTGTGTAAATACCTACAGGGAACCAACAGCATCGCAGGTGTGTTTGTGCAGTCCACCAAGCAAATCATGAGCATCTACGAAGCAAAATCCAAAGGGCTTCTGACTCCTGGAACCTCTCTGGTTCTGCTGGAGGCGCAAGCTGCCACTGGCTTTATGATCGACCCAATAAGGAACAGGAAGCTCTCTGTGGAAGAGGCAGTGGCCGAAGGCGTAGTCGGTTCGGAGTGGAAGAGCAAACTGCTGTCCGCAGAGAGGGCAGTCACGGGCTATGCCGACCCCTACACAGGCAACACGATCTCCTTGTTCCAGGCCTTGAAGAAAGATCTGATCGTCAAGGATCACGGCGTTCGCCTCCTGGAAGCACAGATTGCCACTGGAGGCATCATCGATCCGCTGCACAGCCATCGAGTGCCCGTGGAGGTGGCATACCAGCGAGGCTACTTTGACCAGGAAATGAACCAGATTCTCTCAGACCCCGACGATGACACCAAAGGCTTTTTTGACCCCAACACTCAGGAGAACCTAACCTACTTGCAGCTTGTGGAGAGATGTGTGAGAGATCCTGAAACCGGCCTTAGCTTGCTTGTAATTGTCCAAAAAGGAGAAGACTACTTCTTTGTTGATGAACAAACAAAGACCATTCTAAAAGCCACCACCACAACTAAAGCAGGAGGAAAGTTTCAAGGACGAGTGGTGTCTCTTTGGGACCTTCTCTATTCCAAGTACATCACTGAAGACAAAAGGAGGGAGCTAGTGAGGCAGTATAAATCTGGCACCATCACAATTGAGAGGTTTATGGAGATCATGCTGACAATAATAGAGCAGCAGACAACAGCTGCAACAATCGCACAGCAAACAGAAACAAAAACAACCAAAACCACAACAACCACAATTACGCAGACAGCTGTCCCCTCAGCTTTCCTTGGTATCAGGAAGAATGTAACAGCTGACGAGCTGCTTGAGTCTAAGATCATAGATAAGGATCTGTATGACAATCTCAGTGCTGGAAGAGTCACAGCTGACAGTGTGAGTAAAATGGACTCGGTACGTAAATACCTACAAGGAACCAACAGCATCGCAGGTGTGTTTGTGCAGTCCACCAAGCAAATCATGAGCATCTACGAAGCAAAATCCAAAGGGCTTCTGACTCCTGGAACCTCTCTGGTTCTGCTGGAGGCGCAAGCTGCCACTGGCTTTATGATCGACCCAATAAGGAACAGGAAGCTCTCTGTGGAAGAGGCAGTGGCCGAAGGCGTAGTCGGTTCGGAGTGGAAGAGCAAACTGCTGTCCGCAGAGAGGGCAGTCACGGGCTATGCCGACCCCTACACAGGCAACACGATCTCCTTGTTCCAGACCTTGAAGAAAGATCTGATCGTCAAGGATCACGGCGTTCGCCTCCTGGAAGCACAGATTGCCACTGGAGGCATCATCGATCCGCTGCACAGCCATCGAGTGCCCGTGGAGGTGGCATACCAGCGAGGCTACTTTGACCAGGAAATGAACCAGATTCTCTCAGACCCTGACGATGACACCAAAGGCTTTTTTGACCCCAACACCCAGGAGAACCTAACCTACTTGCAGCTTGTGGAGAGATGTGTGAGAGATCCTGAAACCGGCCTTAGCTTGCTTGTAATTGTCCAAAAAGGAGAAGACTACTTCTTTGTTGATGAACAAACAAAGACCATTCTAAAAGCCACCACCACAACTAAGGCAGGAGGAAAGTTTCAAGGACGAGTGGTGTCTCTTTGGGACCTTCTCTATTCCAAGTATATCACTGAAGACAAAAGGAGGGAGCTAGTGAGGCAGTATAAATCTGGCACCATCACAATTGAGAGGTTTATGGAGATCATACTGACAATAATAGAGCAGCAGACAACAGCTGCAACAATCGCACAGCAAACAGAAACAAAAACAACCAAAACCACAACAACCACAATTACGCAGACAGCTGTCCCCTCAACTTTCCTTGGTATCAGGAAGAATGTAACAGCTGACGAGCTGCTTGAGTCTAAGATCATAGATAAGGATCTGTATGACAATCTCAGTGCTGGGAGAGTCACAGCTGACAGTGTGAGTAAAATGGACTCGGTACGTAAATACCTACAAGGAACCAACAGCATCGCAGGTGTGTTTGTGCAGTCCACCAAGCAAATCATGAGCATCTACGAAGCAAAATCCAAAGGGCTTCTGACTCCTGGAACCTCTCTGGTTCTGCTGGAGGCGCAAGCTGCCACTGGCTTTATGATCGACCCAATAAGGAACAGGAAGCTCTCTGTGGAAGAGGCAGTGGCCGAAGGCGTAGTCGGTTCGGAGTGGAAGAGCAAACTGCTGTCCGCAGAGAGGGCAGTCACGGGCTATGCCGACCCCTACACAGGCAACACGATCTCCTTGTTCCAGGCCTTGAAGAAAGATCTGATCGTCAAGGATCACGGCGTTCGCCTCCTGGAAGCACAGATTGCCACTGGAGGCATCATCGATCCGCTGCACAGCCATCGAGTGCCCGTGGAGGTGGCATACCAGCGAGGCTACTTTGACCAGGAAATGAACCAGATTCTCTCAGACCCCGACGATGACACCAAAGGCTTTTTTGACCCCAACACTCAGGAGAACCTAACCTACTTGCAGCTTGTGGAGAGATGTGTGAGAGATCCTGAAACCGGCCTTAGCTTGCTTGTAATTGTCCAAAAAGGAGAAGACTACTTCTTTGTTGATGAACAAACAAAGACCATTCTAAAAGCCACCACCACAACTAAGGCAGGAGGAAAGTTTCAAGGACGAGTGGTGTCTCTTTGGGACCTTCTCTATTCCAAGTACATCACTGAAGACAAAAGGAGGGAGCTAGTGAGGCAGTATAAATCTGGCACCATCACAATTGAGAGGTTTATGGAGATCATACTGACAATAATAGAGCAGCAGACAACAGCTGCAACAATCGCACAGCAAACAGAAACAAAAACAACCAAAACCACAACAACCACAATTACGCAGACAGCTGTCCCCTCAACTTTCCTTGGTATCAGGAAGAATGTAACAGCTGACGAGCTGCTTGAGTCTAAGATCATAGATAAGGATCTGTATGACAATCTCAGCGCCGGGAGAGTCACAGCTGACAGTGTGAGTAAAATGGACTCGGTGCGTAAATACCTACAAGGAACCAACAGCATCGCAGGTGTGTTTGTGCAGTCCACCAAGCAAATCATGAGCATCTACGAAGCAAAATCCAAAGGGCTTCTGACTCCTGGAACCTCTCTGGTTCTGCTGGAGGCGCAAGCTGCCACTGGCTTTATGATCGACCCAATAAGGAACAGGAAGCTCTCTGTGGAAGAGGCAGTGGCCGAAGGCGTAGTCGGTTCGGAGTGGAAGAGCAAACTGCTGTCCGCAGAGAGGGCAGTCACGGGCTATGCCGACCCCTACACAGGCAACACGATCTCCTTGTTCCAGGCCTTGAAGAAAGATCTGATCGTCAAGGATCACGGCGTTCGCCTCCTGGAAGCACAGATTGCCACTGGAGGCATCATCGATCCGCTGCACAGCCATCGAGTGCCCGTGGAGGTGGCATACCAGCGAGGCTACTTTGACCAGGAAATGAACCAGATTCTCTCAGACCCTGACGATGACACCAAAGGCTTTTTTGACCCCAACACTCAGGAGAACCTATCCTACTTGCAGCTTGTGGAGAGATGTGTGAGAGATCCTGAAACCGGCCTTAGCTTGCTTGTAATTGTCCAAAAAGGAGAAGACTACTTCTTTGTTGATGAACAAACAAAGACCATTCTAAAAGCCACCACCACAACTAAAGCAGGAGGAAAGTTTCAAGGACGAGTGGTGTCTCTTTGGGACCTTCTCTATTCCAAGTACATCACTGAAAACAAAAGGAGGGAGCTAGTGAGGCAGTATAAATCTGGCACCATCACAATTGAGAGGTTTATGGAGATCATACTGACAATAATAGAGCAGCAGACAACAGCTGCAACAATCGCACAGCAAACAGAAACAAAAACAACCAAAACCACAACAACCACAATTACGCAGACAGCTGTCCCCTCAACTTTCCTTGGTATCAGGAAGAATGTAACAGCTGACGAGCTGCTTGAGTCTAAGATCATAGATAAGGATCTGTATGACAATCTCAGCGCCGGGAGAGTCACAGCTGACAGTGTGAGTAAAATGGACTCGGTGTGTAAATACCTACAGGGAACCAACAGCATCGCAGGTGTGTTTGTGCAGTCCACCAAGCAAATCATGAGCATCTACGAAGCAAAATCCAAAGGGCTTCTGACTCCTGGAACCTCTCTGGTTCTGCTGGAGGCGCAAGCTGCCACTGGCTTTATGATCGACCCAATAAGGAACAGGAAGCTCTCTGTGGAAGAGGCAGTGGCCGAAGGCGTAGTCGGTTCGGAGTGGAAGAGCAAACTGCTGTCCGCAGAGAGGGCAGTCACGGGCTATGCCGACCCCTACACAGGCAACACGATCTCCTTGTTCCAGGCCTTGAAGAAAGATCTGATCGTCAAGGATCACGGCGTTCGCCTCCTGGAAGCACAGATTGCCACTGGAGGCATCATCGATCCGCTGCACAGCCATCGAGTGCCCGTGGAGGTGGCATACCAGCGAGGCTACTTTGACCAGGAAATGAACCAGATTCTCTCAGACCCCGACGATGACACCAAAGGCTTTTTTGACCCCAACACTCAGGAGAACCTAACCTACTTGCAGCTTGTGGAGAGATGTGTGAGAGATCCTGAAACCGGCCTTAGCTTGCTTGTAATTGTCCAAAAAGGAGAAGACTACTTCTTTGTTGATGAACAAACAAAGACCATTCTAAAAGCCACCACCACAACTAAAGCAGGAGGAAAGTTTCAAGGACGAGTGGTGTCTCTTTGGGACCTTCTCTATTCCAAGTACATCACTGAAAACAAAAGGAGGGAGCTAGTGAGGCAGTATAAATCTGGCACCATCACAATTGAGAGGTTTATGGAGATCATGCTGACAATAATAGAGCAGCAGACAACAGCTGCAACAATCGCACAGCAAACAGAAACAAAAACAACCAAAACCACAACAACCACAATTACGCAGACAGCTGTCCCCTCAGCTTTCCTTGGTATCAGGAAGAATGTAACAGCTGACGAGCTGCTTGAGTCTAAGATCATAGATAAGGATCTGTATGACAATCTCAGTGCTGGGAGAGTCACAGCTGACAGTGTGAGTAAAATGGACTCGGTACGTAAATACCTACAAGGAACCAACAGCATCGCAGGTGTGTTTGTGCAGTCCACCAAGCAAATCATGAGCATCTACGAAGCAAAATCCAAAGGGCTTCTGACTCCTGGAACCTCTCTGGTTCTGCTGGAGGCGCAAGCTGCCACTGGCTTTATGATCGACCCAATAAGGAACAGGAAGCTCTCTGTGGAAGAGGCAGTGGCCGAAGGCGTAGTCGGTTCGGAGTGGAAGAGCAAACTGCTGTCCGCAGAGAGGGCAGTCACGGGCTATGCCGACCCCTACACAGGCAACACGATCTCCTTGTTCCAGGCCTTGAAGAAAGATCTGATCGTCAAGGATCACGGCGTTCGCCTCCTGGAAGCACAGATTGCCACTGGAGGCATCATCGATCCGCTGCACAGCCATCGAGTGCCCGTGGAGGTGGCATACCAGCGAGGCTACTTTGACCAGGAAATGAACCAGATTCTCTCAGACCCCGACGATGACACCAAAGGCTTTTTTGACCCCAACACTCAGGAGAACCTAACCTACTTGCAGCTTGTGGAGAGATGTGTGAGAGATCCTGAAACCGGCCTTAGCTTGCTTGTAATTGTCCAAAAAGGAGAAGACTACTTCTTTGTTGATGAACAAACAAAGACCATTCTAAAAGCCACCACCACAACTAAAGCAGGAGGAAAGTTTCAAGGACGAGTGGTGTCTCTTTGGGACCTTCTCTATTCCAAGTACATCACTGAAGACAAAAGGAGGGAGCTAGTGAGGCAGTATAAATCTGGCACCATCACAATTGAGAGGTTTATGGAGATCATACTGACAATAATAGAGCAGCAGACAACAGCTGCAACAATTGCACAGCAAACAGAAACAAAAACAACCAAAACCACAACAACCACAATTACGCAGACAGCTGTCCCCTCAACTTTCCTTGGTATCAGGAAGAATGTAACAGCTGACGAGCTGCTTGAGTCTAAGATCATAGATAAGGATCTGTATGACAATCTCAGCACCGGGAGAGTCACAGCTGACAGTGTGAGTAAAATGGACTCGGTGCGTAAATACCTACAGGGAACCAACAGCATCGCAGGTGTGTTTGTGCAGTCCACCAAGCAAATCATGAGCATCTACGAAGCAAAATCCAAAGGGCTTCTGACTCCTGGAACCTCTCTGGTTCTGCTGGAGGCGCAAGCTGCCACTGGCTTTATGATCGACCCAATAAGGAACAGGAAGCTCTCTGTGGAAGAGACAGTGGCCGAAGGCGTAGTCGGTTCGGAGTGGAAGAGCAAACTGCTGTCCGCAGAGAGGGCAGTCACGGGCTATGCCGACCCCTACACAGGCAACACGATCTCCTTGTTCCAGGCCTTGAAGAAAGATCTGATCGTCAAGGATCACGGCGTTCGCCTCCTGGAAGCACAGATTGCCACTGGAGGCATCATCGATCCGCTGCACAGCCATCGAGTGCCCGTGGAGGTGGCATACCAGCGAGGCTACTTTGACCAGGAAATGAACCAGATTCTCTCAGACCCCGACGATGACACCAAAGGCTTTTTTGACCCCAACACTCAGGAGAACCTAACCTACTTGCAGCTTGTGGAGAGATGTGTGAGAGATCCTGAAACCGGCCTTAGCTTGCTTGTAATTGTCCAAAAAGGAGAAGACTACTTCTTTGTTGATGAACAAACAAAGACCATTCTAAAAGCCACCACCACAACTAAGGCAGGAGGAAAGTTTCAAGGACGAGTGGTGTCTCTTTGGGACCTTCTCTATTCCAAGTATATCACTGAAGACAAAAGGAGGGAGCTAGTGAGGCAGTATAAATCTGGCACCATCACAATTGAGAGGTTTATGGAGATCATACTGACAATAATAGAGCAGCAGACAACAGCTGCAACAATCGCACAGCAAACAGAAACAAAAACAACCAAAACCACAACAACCACAATTACGCAGACAGCTGTCCCCTCAACTTTCCTTGGTATCAGGAAGAATGTAACAGCTGACGAGCTGCTTGAGTCTAAGATCATAGATAAGGATCTGTATGACAATCTCAGCGCCGGGAGAGTCACAGCTGACAGTGTGAGTAAAATGGACTCGGTGCGTAAATACCTACAAGGAACCAACAGCATCGCAGGTGTGTTTGTGCAGTCCACCAAGCAAATCATGAGCATCTACGAAGCAAAATCCAAAGGGCTTCTGACTCCTGGAACCTCTCTGGTTCTGCTGGAGGCGCAAGCTGCCACTGGCTTTATGATTGACCCAATAAGGAACAGGAAGCTCTCTGTGGAAGAGGCAGTGGCCGAAGGCGTAGTCGGTTCGGAGTGGAAGAGCAAACTGCTGTCCGCAGAGAGGGCAGTCACGGGCTATGCCGACCCCTACACAGGCAACACGATCTCCTTGTTCCAGGCCTTGAAGAAAGATCTGATCGTCAAGGATCACGGCGTTCGCCTCCTGGAAGCACAGATTGCCACTGGAGGCATCATCGATCCGCTGCACAGCCATCGAGTGCCCGTGGAGGTGGCATACCAGCGAGGCTACTTTGACCAGGAAATGAACCAGATTCTCTCAGACCCCGACGATGACACCAAAGGCTTTTTTGACCCCAACACTCAGGAGAACCTAACCTACTTGCAGCTTGTGGAGAGATGTGTGAGAGATCCTGAAACCGGCCTTAGCTTGCTGTCTCTGAATAAATGAACAGACTATAATTCCATATCAGCCTTGTAGACCTCTATTCCTGATTTTGATGAAAAATTTCTGTTTTGTTTACAAAATGTATACTTCCCAGACACTGAAATCTCAATTTTGCAGGTTTTATACTGACAGTAAGTTGATATTCCTTTTGATCATTTGAATTTTCCCGTTTTTCACCATGAATTAATAATGAGGTACACATTATCCAGTATGTGTTTGAAATGTCCTGTCCAATCACATTGCCAGACTAGCAATTGCATATTCACATAATGCTGCCCATAATTGCTTTTTGCAACTTGGTAAGTTGGTCAATGTTTCAAGTTTTCTGTAAGCAACTTTGTTTTGAGCTGTGGGATAAATTTCTTCTTAAAACAAAAATAAATTGACATCTGAAATCTGAGTCTGACATTTTATTAAGTAGTATACTATAAAGCAGAAACATTGAAAGTGATGCAACTTAATAAAGTGTCTAAACACAGGATGGCACATCATGTAATGTAATTTTAATGCAAAACAGCTCTGACGTGACGACTGTGTTGAAATATGTTAGTTACTCATCAGAATAATCTTTTAGTACCCTCTATTAGATGCTGCTGATGCATAATATACCTTATAGTCATTGTTTTTTGTCCTCACAGTAAATTATCATATCATTTCTGGAATTCATTTTCCTAACATGGCCATCTTCATGTTAATCGTCAACATTTATAAACACATTTCATACCTATACATCCATTATCAGTATGAAGTGGCTAAGAATCTGTATGGGTGATCTACTCTTCAGATTATAATCATTTCATAGTTTTACATTTCACAGAGCTTTGATCGTTTTCATGGTTTAAAATGTTTTCATTGTGAACACCTTAACCAACGCATGGTAACAGTCACATTCTATGGTAGCATTTCTTTAGAAGAAACAACCTGCTCAGTAAGGTTACATGTTTGATTATTTACATTTACATTTATTTATGTATTTATTTACATTTACATATATTATTAGTCCCTCCAAGCAATTTAAGAGAGGAAAATACTTGGCTAATTTAAGGGCAATCATTGGCGTTGTAGCCAACACCTGACTGTAAAGATTTTCCAGTAAAAATCCAGTCTTGTTCGCTAAACCTGACAGTTTGCTGTCAAGATCAATGACCAACATGTTGATATTAACAAATACAAGCATTCATGTCAAAGAGAAGTACTGTTGCTTTGCGACAAGCGAGTCTTACTTTAAAATGAATGAATATTGATAATGTAGTCTTCGGCACTGCTTTCAAACCAAGCTGTAAAGCAATTGACAGGAAATGAGAGAGTTGTAATGAATCATTCCTGTAGCATATTGCAAAAGCCTGTTGCTGCTCAAAGAAAACCAAGATTAACCCTTGTGTGGTGTTTGTGTTTTTGTTACTCACCCAATGTTCGCGGGTCTTTTGGAGCCACAACATAATTGGGTTTTTAAAACAATACAGCCATAACAATTTATGTTGACTTTGTCTCAATTACAAGCAGCATATATGGTTAATATTTGCCATTTACCTCACACATTTGATCACATTTATCAATAAAAGTGCTATTCATTTTTGTGATAAAATGTGATTTTTGTAAAGAAATCAATTATAATCAAGACGTGTGGAATGAATCATGTTTGTCTTGAACAAATAAAAATGAAACAAGGTTTTTCCTTGTTTATTGCTTTGAACTGAACAAATTGGAAAGAAAAATTTTACATTTAGCACACACCGTGAGCAAGACCAAAAATCGCGCTGCTCAAACAATAACAAACATAGAGCTCACGCTACCCAGAAAGCACAATTTCTTAAAGGGACTGTGTCTATCTAACACAGAAAGGCACACAATGTAACTGTGTGTGTAGAACATACACCAAACCACTGAGTATGGTGAATTATGTACACAGAGTGTGCTACATACGTCCCCCCAGAATTCACCATAATAGAAAATTGTCCAACAGGTTGGTCCAAGTCCAGGTTAGCAGGTTTGAGGCGGTCCACGGCAATGTGCTCCTGCTTGCTGCCAACGTCCACGACAAAGTGCTTGTCCCCAGTCACCAGGAAGCAGAACCAGCTATCATAGGGAGGTTGCAGGGGTCCACGGTGGACGTCGTTTCAGATGAAAATATATTCTGCCGACTGCACACTTGCAGGGACGTGAGACTGTGAGAGGCCGTGTTGCAAAGTGGGAACCAGTGTGAAAATTCTGCCATTATCCAGGAGCGTGGTCCGTTGATGGGTTTCAGACCAGGGAGCCATGGTGTTGGGGAACAAAATCCCCTGGGACCCGCAGCGGCTGGCCATGAACCAGTTCAGCAGACGAGGACTGGAGGTCCTCCTTAGGGGTGGTCCTGAGGTCCAGCACAACCCACGGGAGCCTGTCAACCCAGCTGCTGTCCTTGAGGCTGGCCCGAAGAGCGGCCGTCATGAAGAAATGAAACCGCTCGCACAACCCATTGGCCTGCGGGTGGTATGTTGTGGTGTGGTGGAGCTTCACCCCCAGGCTCTCTGCAACTGCGTTCCAGAGCTTGGACATAAACTGTGAGGCTTCCAGCCACCAAGTGGTCCTGTCCACCATGGTGAGGAGGTAAGTGAAACTGTAGGGGGGGGCAGGGGGCCCACCAGGTCCACATTAACGTGGTCAAACCTCGTTTCAGGCACCAGGAACTGGGCCAGGGGGGCTTTGGTGTGGCGGTGCACTTTAGAGTGCTGGTACTCCAAGCAGGTGTCAGCCCAGTCCCTCATTTTTGAGCCCGTGCCAGACGAACTTGGCCGCTACCAGTCTTTGAGATGGCGTTTTGCCCGGGTGGGAGAGGCCATGGACAGCGTCGAAAACACGCTGCTTCCATACACTGGGAACAACAGCCATCCTGAAAGCCTGCACGTCTGGGTCAGTGGCCTGGTCAGCTGCCATGTGGGCATAGTCAAGTCCCAAGTGGACGGCCCCCAGGTGGCCCAGGTGAGGCAGTCAGTGACGAGGCTGGTTTTGCCAGCAACATGCTGTATGTCCGTAGTGAACTCCGCAATGTAAGAGAGCTGTTGCTGCTGGCGGGTGGACCACGACTCGGCTACCTTGGCCATGGCAAACATCAGTGGTTTGTGGTCCACAAACTCTGTGAACTGGCAGGCCTCCAGCAGGGAAAGGAAGTGTCAAATGGCGAGGTAGAGACGGACGAGCTCCCGATCAAAGGTGCTTTACTTCCATTCACTTGGGTGTAACTGTCAGCTGAAGAAAGCAAGCGGCTGCCGGGCACCGCTGACCCACTGCTCGTGCACCGCTCTCCGCGGACCAGTTCACAGTGAGTCTGGGGGCCTTGCCTTTCGCAGCCTCGTACAGGGGCCACATGAGTTGAGCAGCTTGGGGGATAAAGCAGTGGTAAAAGTTCATCATGCCAAGGAACTCCTGCAGGGACTTGACCGTGAGCAGTCACGGGAAGTTAACAACGGCGTCCACCTTCGGTGGGAGGGGGACCACCCTGTCTTTGGTGACTCGGTGTCTGAGGAAGTCAATGATGGTCAGCCCGAACTGGAACTTGGCTGGGTTGACGATCAGCTCGTACTGGCTGAGCCACTCACAAAGAGCCCAGAGGTGGGACAGGTGTTCTGCATTGGAGGTCCTGGCGATGAGGTTGTTGTCTAGATCAGTGTTTCCCAAACTTTTTTTCTGGGGACCCACTTTTTAAAAATGACAAACCATTGTGGCCCAATTCACACTAGGCCTTCTCTATAAATCATGAGAAGAGCAGATTTGTGCATAAATGAACGTTCCTGACCATTTTTACTGCCATTTCCGCATCACCTTATATTATCTAGAATAGGTAAACCAGCCATTTCAAAGAGATATCTGTTTGATAAATCACAACTTCATTTTATGCACGTGTTATTGAAAACATATGTTAAATACTTCATAAATGAAACCAAATAAATGTATTTAGGCAGAGTTAACAGGTTATCTCATTGTTTTTATTTCCTCTCATCAGTAAACAATATGCACATTTTAAATTCTTTATAAATGAGACAAAATAAGCCTTTCATACTAGATTCAATGTTATAGGTACAATTATCAGAACAATACAAACATTCAGTACTATCAAAAACATGCTTGTTGTTGAAAGTTTTTTTGAAATGCTCATGCCTATTATCAGAACAAGTGTGCAGCTATTCAAACAGTCAATCAATCAATTCGAACAGTCAACAATCAATTCGTTAACCACATCAGGTCTATTCCACGTCAAATCTCATTAGGCACATTATGTGCTATTTACCTGGCTAACCCTTTCGCACCTAACTTAGTTTATGCTATGCAGAGCACGTGTTATGGTTCTTTGTCAGTACTTCGGCCCCCTAGCTGTTGTTTTGGTGTTTCTCCCTGTCTGTCAGTGTCATCCATGCACTTTTGTTTACAGTTCCCATGTGTTCCGGCCCTGCCCCGCTCTCCGCCCTGTCCCCGCCCACCTGATTTCCTGATTGCCTCCACCTGCCTGCCTGCCCACCTGCATCCTATCCCATCATCCCCAGCCCTTTATATTCCCTGCTTGTCTCTGTCTTGTTGCCAGTTCATCTCGGTTTTTTGTCTGTGCTGTACCCACCTGACTGGTCATTGTTGTCGCTTTTGGTTCTGACTCTTGCCTGACTTCTGACCTCGTCCCTGCCTGCCACCCTGCCTTGATTCCCTGATTGGCCTGCCTACCCAGTTTACCCAGCCTGTTTCTGTTTTTTGATCCCTGCTCTGACTTCAGACTGCCTGCCTGGTTTTGACCCTGCCTGTTCTGCCATTATGTTCTTGTCCTATGATTCCAATAAACCGTTTGGAACCTGAGTATGTGTGGTCTGTGTCTGAGTCCGTGCCTGAGCCCTGACAGTTCATTATGTTTTCATTAGCGTTAAGCTTAGCATAGTTTTCACTGCCGCATTTACTATATTTTTAATGTTAAATTGCTGTTTCCTCAAAGCTAAAATTAACTAGAATTTTTCCAATCTAGTTTTATAATCGCACCAGTTTTAGCATACACACTAAACAGCTAATCACACCAGTGTGATCGTACATGCGAAAGGGTGTGATAGGTGGGCCATGGAAGAAATTCTGCAAATTTATTTGGCGACCCAAATAAAATCTCCTGCGACCCACCTGTGGGTTACGACCCAGTCTTTGGGAAACACTGGTCTAGATAGACAAAGATGAAACGCAAGTCCCGTAGCACGAATTCATGAGGCACTGGAATGTCGAACACAGGAACTCGAACAGCCAAAATGGGGTGATCACCGTTTTGGGGATGTCCAGCGGGTGGACGGGCACCTGATGGTATCCATGGACGAGGTCCATTTGGGAAAAGATGACCTTTCCAGACAGGTGGGCGGAAAAGTCCTGGACGTGCGGGGCTGAGTAGCGGTCCAGCGTCATTGCGTCGTTGAGTCAGCAGTAATCGCAGCATGGGCGCCACCCGCTGCCAGGCTTCGAAGAGGAAGTCGGGCTTGTGCTCTCCCAGGAGATCCAGCATCCTGTCCATGAGCTCAGGAATTTTACTAACACCCCTCTCTCTCTATCTCTCTCTCTCTCACTCACTCGCTCACTTTCACACACACACACACACACACACACGCACACGCACACACACGCACACACACACACACACACACACATGTAATTACAGTGGGTCAAGGTAGGAGTCACACACATACATATGCAACAACATCACTCACACTTACTTCAGGTACTGCAGTTGGTGGTTCTGTGGGTCGGGCGGATGGGGCACCAGTATCATCCTCCTGAATCCTCCTCACAATGGCTGCAGAGGCTGGGGTTCTTGGGATATGTTGTCTCCTCTGGATTTGAGGTCTTACCAATGCCTTGCCCAGCTCCTCGAGAAAGAGCTGTCTCCTCTGGAGCTTCCCTGTGTTCCAGTCTGTGTTCAACGCCATCCAGATGACAAAAGCGTTTGGACAAATATCTTGGACACTGAGATGTCCAAGATATCACAAGTGGCCAGCGTAGGGTTCTTCTTTTTCAGCTGTAGCTAGCTTGTCCAAATTGTCCACTCTTCCTTTTGTGGCATTGTAATCCATTATGATTTCGGGTTCCTGTTCGGGTTCTCCTGGCCACAGATTCTCCCATCCCTATGTAGGGTACTCATGAGTACAACCTTTTTGCCTTTCTTTGGCACGTAGGACACCAGGGACGTGTCCGCCTGTTCTGTGTTCTTGGTGCTTTGTTGAAACCTTGTGTGTATGTGTGTGTATGTGTGTGTGTGCATGTTGTCCACAGAGAAGCTGGGAGATGATTTCTGATTTTGAAAAGAAAAGAAATAAATGTGTGTGTGTGTGGCGGAGGGGGGGGTGTATTGGTGGTGTATCTCACACACACACACACACACACACACACACACACACACTCACTAACAGCAGGCCCAGGTAGGAGGAAGACAGAGTGAAGGTACACAGCAAATGTTTTTCTTTCATTTTTACCATGTTTACTTGTTTTCGCCTACAATTCCCACACTTTTATTACCCTCGGGTCCAATGGACCCGAACACCACATATGTAATATAAATGTGTAGCGAGGTGCACACTGTGCACTCAATGAGAATGTGTTCTTTTACATGTTCTTCATAAAAAATGAGCTAAGGCCAATGAGTCTCAGGTTGAAAAAATAATTCATCATTTGTCTCATAATGCATCATTTTTCTTTCAGTAAACATCGAAACCGGGTCCCACAAACCCGAACACCACTCAAGGGATAAATGTTAAAATGGTTTTCTGTAATGTTAAACTGCCAATACCTTCAAGACGTAGATTCATGTTGGCATATGAGGCCTTCCCAAGTGTATTTCCTAGTGCAGTCTGTCTACATTGCTTGTAAACTCCTGCCTCAATTTTGGTGTTGTTCCTGCTGCCCTTAAAACTGCTGCATTGACTCCTATTCTTAAAAAAACTGATTCCGATCCAACCTCCCTGTCCAGCTACCACCCTATCTCCAACCTACCCTTTTTAGCCAAGGTACTGGAGAGAGTGGTGGCCTCACAACTACACACCTTCTTCAGCCACCACAACCTATATGAGCCCTTTCAATCTGGTTTCCGCACACATCACAGCACAGAGACAGCCCTATTACAAGTGGTCAATGACCTTCTCCTGTCTGCTGACTCTGGTTCATTAAACATCCTCATCCTCCTTGACCTAAGTGCTGCTTTTGATACTGTCAATCACAATGTTCTCATCTCCCGTCTGTCTGCTATTGGCGTCTCTGGCACAGCCCTCACATGGTTTCAGTCATACCTTACCAACAGAAAGCAGTTTGTCACACTTGGTTCACATAAATCCCCCATGTCCCCTGTCACTTGTGGTGTCCCCCAGGGTTCTGTTCTTGGGCCCCTCCTCTTCCTCATATGTATCCTCCCACTTGGCCAGATTATTCGCAGCCACGGCCTAAATTTCCACTGCTATGCAGATGACATTCAATTATATCTTACCACTTCCTCCTCCACTGACCCCCCACCCAGCTCCCTCATTGACTGCCTTTCCGACTTAAAACTATGGATGCATAGCAATTTTCTCAAACTCAACACAGACAAAACCGAAATTCTTCTTATTGGCCCAAATCTCCCAGTTTCACTCTCAACATTGATGGTACACTTGTCAACTCTACTCCTGTTGTTAAAAACCTTGGCATACAGCTTGACTCCACTCTTAGCTTCGATAACCATATTAAAACACTCACCAAGACTGCCTTCTTTCACCTCCAGAACATTGCTCGCCTCCGACCCTTCCTCTCTATTAGCAATGCACAAACCTTCAGTGCCATGGCCCCCAAACTCTGGAACTCCCTCCCTCTACCTCTTCGTGACTGCCCTTCTCTTCCGTTCTTTAAAGCACATCTCAAGACCTTTCTTTTCAATGATCACTTCTCCTGCACCGCCACTGCATAGCTCTACTTTTTTTTCCCTTGACTACCATGTAAAGCGACCTTGGGTATTGAGAAAGGCGCTATATAAATGTAACTTATTATTATTATTATTATAATCAGGAAGAATTATAACAACAAGGGTAACCTGTTGCAGAGACACATAAAAATCACTTGGGCTGCATCCAACATGCTCAATGCCCATTTGAGAATCCACACACATGTCACATTATTTCCACATATTCATATGTCCCAAATTGGAACTGAAAATATGTGACTTCAAGTTTTTTGGATTGCTTGGTTGTTTGTTTGTTTGATTGTTTGTTGATTGCTGTTCACATTGTTCTAAAACATCCAAACTGAGTCACATATGTGGTAAAAAAAAAAAAACCACATGCCCTCATCACTGGGAAAGTTGAGGATTCAAAGATTAAATCGAACAACTATATAGATGCTCTAGATAAGATTTAATTGATAAATTTCCCTTGATACCAATTTGAATTCAATTTCAATTTATTTATTTGTATAGTGCTTTTTACAACACAAGTTGTCACAAAGCAGCTTTACATTGTTACCAGGCCTGAGACCCCCTCAGAACAAGGGAAAAACTCCCCCTGAGTGACAAGGAGAAACTCCCTAACCAACAGGAAGAAACCTTGAACAGAACTCGGCTCAGAGGGGGAGCCCATCTTCTTCTGGTCGGCACTGGGCAGATGAAACAAAGAATACTGAAATTGTATAATGTATCTAAGACAACTGAATTATATAGACAATAGTAATTACACAACAGAGTAATGATAATATGTAATCCTGGAATGTCCGGTTCTTGGCACACAGTTGGCTTGATAGGTAGGACAGCAAGGTAGCTGAACTGGAAATCAGGATGTGGCACTTGAGCTACAGCTCCAGGTTGCAGGCAGGAGCCCAGAGAATTGCAAGAATGAAAAACATAAAGGCAAGGGAGGAGGGGGGGGGGGGGGGGGGGGGGGGGTGGTGCTGTGTGTAATAAGGAAAAATCCTGGCAGATAAGTAGACCCTAAGGCAGTCAACACCAGACCAAAGCCAGATCAGGTGAGCAGAGTCACCAGGCTATGGTGTAGTGACAGCAATGACCACTTAGTCCACCAGAGACAATCTACAATCTCTACAATCAATAGGGAGAGGCTAGTACAGGGGTAATGTGCTCAAAGCGTTTTGTTCTACTTACAATATGAGCAGCTGCATTTTGAACTAAGGAAGGAGCTTCAGGGAGGCATTAGCACATCCTGACAAGAGGGCATTGCAATAGTCCAATCTGGATGTAACAAAAGCATGGATTAACGTTTTGGCCTTGTGTACTGACAGAATTTTCCTGATTTTTGCTATATTCCTCAAATGAAAGAAAGCAGTCCTGGAAGTGTTTTTATATGTTTCAAAAGAGAGCTCAGGATCAATACAGACACCAAGGTCTTTGATGGTTGCACTTGAGGCCAGCAAGACAGTATTAAGATTTAATGTAATATTAGGGAGGTTGCTCCTTATAGACTATGGGCCAACAACCAATATTTCTGTTTTGTCTGCATTTAGAAGAAGGAAATTTCAGGCCAACCATGTCTTTATATCTTTGAGGCAGGCTTCCATGTTTGATATTGTCAAGGAGACAGGTTTGGCTGCTAAGCATAACTGGGTATCATCTGCATAGCAGTGGAAATTAATGCCATGATTACGGATGATATTGCCAAGAAGCAACATGTATAAAGAAACAAGCAAAGGTCCAAGCATAGATCCTTGTGGTATTCCATGTCTTACTCTGGAGTGGTTGGAAGACTCACTCAAGTGATATCGCTCTGACAAGGGATATCAGACAGACAAGGGTATATCAAGGGAATGGAATCTATCTGCAGGATGACAGTCAGAGATGGGCAATTGCATTTTCCCAGCACCAACTAATTTCCACAGCACAATATTAATGCACAGGGAGAAGACAGACTGGGTGTGCAATCAGAATCTTCATTGCTGCATTGAGGCATAGGCAACATTGGTCACTACAATATAAAATCACTTGGCTTTACTGGCAGGATGGTTTCAGAATAAATTTAGGTGTAATAGTTTCTTCCTTAGAGAATATCAGAGATGTGCTTTTTTCCTGGCTGTGACACAACACATGCCCATTTTCAGCCAGATAAATCTGTAGATTTATAACGACTGATACTAATTTATTCATCACAACTAAAGCTTATTATAATAGTTGGCTCTTATTTGCCTCTGTAAACAGCAATACATAAAGTACTTAAACATGGAGAAATCCAAAACCAAAACATGGCAGACACTTGTTTGCATAAATGTAAACAGCAGTACATGGGTTCTTCATGTTTTCTGTCACTATTATAAATTAAATTAAATGCATAACATATAATATACACTGTTAGACTTTGCTGTAATTTCTACAGTTACTTACTGCAAAATGCCCGATAAAATACCATATTTTTTTACGGTTCACTACTGTTATATGTATTGCATTATCGATATTTTTTATGACGATTCATGTAATTTACAGTGACTTACTGTATATTGGAAATTTGCGGCATTCTGCTGTTTACACAACAGGAGTAGTGCTACTGTAGTTGAAGAACACAGACTTCTAGCAGTGAAGGTAATTTGAAAATGTGTCACTAAAATTTGAAAATCAGCTCACATAGCAACAGTTTTTAAAGTGCGTCGGTATTTGACATGTTTTTCAGCAGCGTAAATAATTGATTGAGAATCGTAGAGAGAAACAGGGAAGGGATAACTTAGACAGGATGTGAGAGCATGACAGTCAGATTTGAACTCCGACCTCATGACTTCAAAGGTGTAGCCGATATGTGTGCATCGCACGTGGGAGAAGTTTGACCTGAAGGCTTTCTGTCAGAAAGTCACACAGTAACTCTGCTGCACCAACGGACACACCGTGCGCATCACTGGACGCACCTCAAACAGAGCTGGTGCAGCGTTAAGGTATGACCAATCCTGACTAATGCTGTGACATGACAATCTTTGCTGACAAGCCTTCCCAAGCGGTAGGATGCCAACTCGTGTCATAGCTAGGCAAGAGCAAATATTGTTAACTGGCTTCCTTTTTCCCCCCAGGGATAACTTTTTCTCGTGCCAAAATTACATTTTCACCAAGGTGACGGTACCATTTTGTTACTTACGACGTTGGGTAAAGAAAACACAACACGTTTTACACTCGCTGTTCGGGATATCTTTTTATTTGTCACAATATGCTATCTGTAGGCTGAAATAAAATATAACCTAAATGCCGGGAGTTTAATGTCAGTAACTGATAAACCTAGCTTAGTTATTTAATGTTAACGTTTGCTAGCCTAGCTTTTGAGCTTGCTGGTGCTGCATTTTAGCTAACGTTAGCGTTAGTTTTAATAGCATCTACATTTTTTAAAAAATAAACTTTATAAGTGTTGTCAGGTGATAGGGCAAGCGTCTTTAATAATGTGGTGGATGGAAAAGGTAGAAGAAAAAGGTAGTATTTATCTAAAAACTGAGCATATGCAAGTATGTACAGGTGTAAATTTTGCAGCCTGTGTACTTAAGAATTAAGAATATTCTGTTGTCATGTGAAAAATCATAGCTTTGCATGTGGAAATAAGCAATGTCCTGCTTCTTTTATAAATTTTGCGGCATTTAGATCCCACATTCACAGGAACCACAGACATTGTAAGCCACAGATTAAAAAACAAGCTCAGTTCAGGGGTACTCTTGCTTGCAAAGTTGAAGGATGTTCCTTTGTGGCAGATAATTTATCAGCTTTGTGTGCTCACTTGAGAATTCACATTAGAGATGGAAGGAAAGTTTGCTGACCCTACGATGACTGCTGCAAATATTTCAGGGTCAGATCATCCTTTGCCGCGCATTTTTCAAGGAAACATAAACAGGTAGCCACTGTTGAGGTGTCAAGTCCCTCAGAAATGATCAGTGGTACTCAGTCTTCTGAGTGGGATCTTTGTCCTCCAACGCCAGATGATCATGGTGGAGGTGGAATTTGTTGAGCAAGAATTATTTTTACATAATTTGGCCCTGTTTTACCTGAAAATGCATGCTAAAATGCAGTTGCCAGGTAGCACCATACAGTGCATTATTGAGGGATTTCAGCATGTTCATACCTCTAGTATGGCAGACTTCTTTGACAAGTTGAAAGGGAAGCTTTTAGAACTGAACATTCCACAAACTCAGATAGATAAAATAATTCATAGTCTCAGTAAAGAGGATCTCTTTACGCTATACAATGAAGGACCATTGAGATCAGACAAAACAAGAAAAACATTCTACAAACATTATTTTGATTACATTGAGCCAATACAGATTTATTTGGGAACTGATACTGCTGGCAAGGAACGCTTTTGTCAGTATGTGCCTATCAAGGAGACATTGCGAACCCTCCTCAGACAATCCAGTGTTGAAGTGCAGTGTAACCAAGCAAGATGTCACAACTGTGATGACATTAGGGATGGAACAGTTCATGAAAAAAATCTGTACCGTTCAATTCACTTGTCACGGTTTGGGACATGCGTGTATTGTTCGGGTCAGGTCATGCATAGCGTGACGTGTTTTTTTTTTTTTTTTCATTTGGCACAGAGACGAATGTTAAGAGTGTCAAGTGCAGCAGGTCAACTGCAGAAATGGCAAGCGGAAAAGACAAAGGCCCAGAGTTTTTAGAGGATGCACCGACAGTATCATTTCGGTCTGCTGTGTGGGAGCATTTTGGATTTAGTGCTACCTATGATGATGGCGGTAAGAAAGTGGTGGATAAAACTGCGACAGTGTGCAAGCACTGTGCAACACGTGTTGCTTATGCTAGCGGCAACACTTCCAATATGTTAGCTCATTTCCGGAGACATGTGTCAGTTGACACCCCAGTGTGTCAACTGACAGCGAAAGAAGGAGAGAGTCCGGTAGGAAAGAACAACTTCTACTCCCCGCAGCATTTAAACAACCACTCAATGAAAAGTCAGACAGGGCCAAAGCTCTAACAAGAGTACTGGCTGTTTTTATAGCGAAAGATATGCAGCCTTATGCCATGGTGGAGTATGCAGGATTTCAGAATATGATCAAACTACTCAAGTCACGGTATAACATTCTCTCCCGCAAACACTTCAGCAACGTGATAATTCCCGAACTGTAAGACGAGACACGACGAGTAATTGTCAAAGAATTGTCCGAAACAGCCTACGTAGCTCTTAATACAGATGGATGGACCTCCAGGGCCACTGAAAGTTTCCTAATTGTGACTGCACATTACATTACTTCGGAGTGGGAGATGAGAAGCGTCGTTTTGCAGAACCGGCCCCCTTTATGAGAGCCACACAAGTGAGCATCTCTCTGAAGCACTGACATAAGCAGTGACAGAATGGAAACTGGAGAGGGGCAACAGCACAACCCCTGTGACTACAGACAACGCAAAAAACTGGGGCCACAGATCGGGTGCTTTGCACACACTGTTAACCATGCAGCCAAAAATGCAGTCTCAATAAATCAGGTATCCAGACTGCTGGGGAAGATTAGGAAAGTGGTCAGTTTTTTTCACCTGAGCACAACAGCTTCCCATGCCCAGAAAACCAAGCAGGAGATGCTGCAACTACCTGTTCACAAACTAATACATGACGTCACAACTCATTGGAACACAACATATGACATGTTAGAGCATTATGTTGAACTGCAGGCTGCCATCTTTTCTGCCATGATGGACAAAGAAGTTAAAAAAACTATGAAGGACATTGCAGCCTTGTCAGACACAGAGGCAAAACTAGCAGAGGACCTGATTAACACTCTTAAACCCCTGAAGACTGTGACAACACTCATGAGTACTGAAGCATCCCCGTCCGTGTCAATGATCATCCCTATGCAAAAGATGATATTGAAATCCATGACACCTAGTGATGGGGACACTTCCCCCATCAAAGATGCGAAGGCAGCCATCTCTGAAGACCTTGAAGGCAGATACAGAGACCTTGATCTTCAGGGCTATCTGCACAGAGCCACAGCACTGGACCCAAGGTTCAAGTCCCTGCCTTACCTGGAGGAAGCCTCTCTTCAGAAAATCTACAGTAATCTCACCACAGAGGCGATGGAAATTGAAGAGGAGGTATTGTGTTTTTATTTTGTATATAACTAAATTTAATGTAATTTATCATCATTACCATTGCTGTATATTTCTTAAACTAAACCCAGCATATTTGTGCCTTTGTAATATTTTTCCCCACAGCCCAGAGAATAAGTTTAGTGTCTTTGCTGCCATGAAAGCATTTTGTTGTTATTAATATTTTCAAAACTATTATGCTGTTTGTCGGTTTACTCTACAGGGTCAACCCAGTGAAGTCCAGGTGGCCAGTTCATCCTCAGCAGCAGAGCCTGGAGCATCAATGACATCATCTCCTCCCCAGAAAAAATCTGCCATGGCAGAGCTATTTGGAGAACTCTTTACAACAGGTGAGAGAACCACCAAGCCTTTGCTCGGCATCATTCAGGTAGAAGTCACCTCCTACAAAGCCACAGGCTGCATTTCTATAGATGCAGATCCCCTCGCATGGTGGAAAAGCAATGAGCCTAAGTATCCTCACATTACTAAATTGGCACAACGTTACCTCGCTGTCCCAGGTACATCTGTTCCAAGTGAGAGAATTTTCTCTACAGCAGGGGACATGCAGGTAGGTCTCGTCTCTCAGCAGGTAGGTCTCGTCTCAGCAGAAAATGTGGGCAAACTGATCTTCTTGCAAAAGAACATGAAAATAGAATGAATAGAGCAATGTTGTTGTTGTTGAAACAGTGCAGTGTGTGTTATTTTTATTTATGCAGCATTTTATATTGATGGGCAGCAAATTTATTTAATTTATTTACGTTACATAACACAGTGGCATGTTAACTTTTGATACGAAATCCAGCCATATTTATTTGTTTGATTTTATTTCAAATACTGCACTTTCATTTCAAGTGGTTGTGTTTATTTTAAAGAAAGGAAAGTATTGTGCTGGTTGAGCTTATGTTTCACTTTATGTTGGTGGCCTTTGCCTAAATGTGACCCTAAAAATAGGCAAGTTAAATTCACAGCTTTAAGTCATTTTTTCTCTTCATTTTAAAAGATTCACCTAAAACCATGACCACAGAACCATGATACAAACCGAACCGTGGATTTTGTGAACTGTTCCACCCCTAGATGACATGGTTTTCGAGGATGTAATGGATGGAAAAATGTCAAAGAAAATTCTCTCTTAAAAAGCACTCCCTCATTGTCCCCCATCTTTTACCAGGATGCGTTTGAAGTTACAAATCCACTTGGCTCAGGAAAAAAAAAACACAAGATCTTAGCAGGGTACATGAGTCTTGGCGAGATACAGCCACACAATTGTTCCCTAGTAGATCCCATGCAGTTGGTCCTACTGTGCAGAGAATGACTTCAAGATTTTTGGACTTGAGAGGGTGTTTTCAAGTATTATCGCAGACCTTAAAGATTTGGAAGATGCAGGGATTGATACAGATGATGACATTAGAAAAGCGTCTTTAATTTCCATTCGTGGTGATAATCTTGGCTCCCACTGTATTGGTAGTTTCAGCGAAAACTTCAGATGCAGTATACATTTTTGCAGATACTGCTTGATTAACAGAAGTGATTTTCAGAAGACCCCTCTAAAGTTAGGGCCAAAAAGAACAGTCAAAGATCACAAAGAGAATGTGAAACAGTTGTCCACCACTGGCCAAGAGGTAACACAGGGAGTCAAGTTTGACTCGCCTTTCAATTCACTGAAACATTTTCATGTTTGTACTGGGCTCCCTCCATGTTTGGGCCACGATCTATTTGAAGGAGTCGTTTCCTATGACTTGGCATTGTATATTGATCATCTAGTGAAACAAGAAAAACATTTCACATATGCTCAACTAATTTAAATACTGAGGAAGTGATGGTCTCAACAAACCTTGTGAGGTGAAGGTTGATGGCAAAAGGCTTTGTGGCTCTGCAGCACAGAACTGGTGTCTGTTGCGACTGTTGCCATTGTTAGTTGGCAGAAGGATGAAGAGTCCAGTGGATAGTCAAGTTTGGCAGCTGTGGCTACAACTAAAGGAGACGGTTGAACTCATTTGTGCTCCCAAAATCTACCACAATCAGGTTGCTTATCCGAAGACAATCACTGAAGAATATGTGCATTTAAGACACAGCCTCTTCCCTAACCATTCACTGAAGCTGAAACATCACTGTTTACCTCACCACAGCGATCTCATTCTGCACTTTGGCCCTCTTATTCATTTGTGGACCCTCAGAGAGTAAGCATTCGTATTTTAAGGAATGTGCCAGAAAACTCCACAACTTTGTTCATCTATGCAAAACACTAGCAGAAAGGCACCAGTTGCTTCAAGCTTACCTTTGCAGTGGCTCAATGTTTCCCTCTACAGTTCAAGCTGTTGGTGAAGCCAGTGAATATGATGAGCAACTTTATTGTGGTCTTATTCAAGAGGCTGTAAGGGCAGCTGGCTTTGCAAAAGAAACAATGTCTGAGGTATCAGCAGTGGTCTACAAAGGGACAAAGTACAGTAGAGGGCTTGTTGTTGTCATGAACGATAATAAACATGGTTTGGTTTTTGGAAAAATCTCAGTGATTCTCAGTCATACACAAGTGCACTTTCTTGTTGACATGCTTCAGTCAGTGCTTTTTATTGATCTTGGACTTCATTGCCTAGGAAATTCTGAAGAAAGATTCATGTGTTCAGGCTGTTCAGGCTGACAGTTTGTGTGATTACTACCCTCTGCGAGTATATCAAGCTTCAGGCCTGAAAGTTGTCTCCCTGCATCACGCAATATGCTCTTTTTAAACCATTACAAACATGGATGCTGAAAACCTACAGCGTGAAATTAACAAGACATTACCTGAACTGGAAGATGAGACACTGAGGACACTTGTTGCACACATGAGAGATGTTATTGGTGTCAGAAAGCGAGAAGACCTTGTTTGTTGGAATCCTTTTCTAACTCCAATACAGAGCCGAAAACTCATTCAAGCCTTCAAAAATGGTGAGAGCATATTATCCATCTTATTCACAGCAGAAGGCCTTCTTAAAGAAGACTGTTAATTAATTTTGAAATTCATAAGAGACTACTTTGAAAGTCTGTGTTTGGAATGAAAAAAACTTTTAGACATCATTTTCAGGGGTATCCCAAGCACTGTGTTCTTTCTCAAATATAACTCTGACCCTGAAATTTATTAATGTGTGAATAATCCATCTGTACATGTCGAATTCTTTCACAGTCTTTATGGAAGCAGATGGGCAAGTGGCTTCAGGTCCTTCAGAGGGTCACATGGAACCTAGTGTTTCACCGCCTGTGCTTCTCCTGCCAGAAGGATTTTCACTCAATCCCACTCAAATTTCCCTCCTTCCTTCACAACCCTCACAACGTCAACCACCTTCCTCAAACCAAAACAAGTCCTCCTGGATCAGCAACTTTGAAGTTCCATGGGACGAGATGCCAGCCCAACTGTTACAGGCCATGGAAAGAGGTAACTTGGCTCACCCAGAAGACAGAAGAACAATGATAAGAGCTGTTGTTGAAACAATCCAAGTACACTGCCCAAACCCCAACAAAGCTGCCTGTGCAGAGGTTGCTAGAGTGATTGTATCCAAGTACCCTGGTACCTTTGCTGATAAGACTGGGGAAGGTGAGCAGCTGGGATGTGGTTATTATTCACTGCACAAACAGCTTAAAACCAGAGTTGAACATGTAAATAGAGATAATGTCAGTCATTGAATCCGAAAGCCTAGGAAAAGGTCCAGTGATGACAGCAGTGGTGATGATGTTGCCATCAAGAGAGGCAGAATAGGAGTGGATAGTTATGGATGTACTAAATGGCAACCAACCGTTCTTCCAGAGAGAGAAACATCAGAATCATTGGAGGGCAAGAGAGACCATGATAACTATCTTCAAGTCAGCAGGACCTACAGCTGTTGAGACGACGGATAAAATGAGTATATGGGATTAACCTGTATTTATCAGAGGCACATGATAAATACTTGGCCCCCTCCCAGTCTATGCGAAATTGAAGAGCAGTGGCCTCTTTTCACTAAAAGAGGTCTCTGCAGTCATTTCCACACACTTACCGACATTAATGTTGACATGCGCCTCCATGAAGCTTTCCTTACCAAGGGCAGGAGGATCTTTGAACTTTTCCAGAACCAGATATTTAAATGGAACAAAGACATCCAGGCTCTGCTACGTGAGATGGAGTGTGAAAGCACAGAGATGAACAACCACTAGATTGCCATCGCTGTCATCCTTCTGTTGATGAAGAGAAAGAGGAACAAATCTTCATCTTTCTTTCTTTTTCAAGTTTTTACACCTTCACTCTCAGTTCAAATCTCACATTTTGAAAAGGAACATTGTTTTTACTTAAATAGAAATTACTTGCAATATCTGAGAGGCTTTTCTTTGTTGGTTTGCAGCCAACCTCGACCAAGATGTCCATTGAGCAGGAGGTGACATTGCCCACCACACCAAGGGTGATCATGCTAGGTACGAAAAATAGTTTCAAGGAGAGGAGGATGTTTTAATAGCAATGTTTGTTGAGGTATTTTATGACATGCTGCAAATGAGATGAAGATGCCTTTGTTTTAGGGAGTAGTTTGATGTCTGCAACCCAGTGGATGGTCAACATTGAGGGGAAGGTCTTCTCTGAAGCTAACCAGCTGTATGACTTCACCAGTGCCTTTGTTGTCTTTTTCAGCTCCTTTTATGTGTTCAATCTGGAGTATCAAGAGTCAGCATCCACTATGCTGGAGATGGTACAGAGGTGGGTAATTCACTGCATAAACCATTTAATAGGTAATGGTACATATATGGACTGTATGAGCAATCCATACATTTACTAACAAAGAGAAAACAACCAGACTGGAGTGTACTGGACAAAGTCTCTGTGTCTTACTTCCAAAACATGGCTCCTGTGACATCGCTATTGTGCACAGATGATAGTAATGATAGATGAAAGTAATGATAGATTTAAAGGTAATGTTTCAGCCTCCCCTGTTTCCAGCTCACCAGCCGCCACTGCTCCATAGTTTGTGGATGTTGAATGTCTCATTTCTTCAGTGGTCATTATGGTTGTGGACGGTTTTTCATCTCAGTGTCGTGGTGGGCTACTGGCATGCCGGCTGGTGGATATCTTGGAAGGATAGCAGATTCAGGCCTCAGGTCTCAGGTCGGATGGATGTCTCAAAGCAGAGAACCTGCTCTAGGCACAGTGCCCCAGGAGATGACTGAACAGGAGCAGAGAAATGCATTAATGTAGTAAGAACACAGTCACTGTAGTTCCAAAGAGCAATAAAAGACTAGGAAGCAACACGGACAAGAATCCCTGCCAGTCACAAGCACCATAACTACAAGGGTATAAGCAGATAATATTTGCAGTCATGAGAAAGATCTCAACCTAGTCTATCCCATCAGTCAGCCAGCATATATAGTGGTGGTTAAACCATAAGGGATGATGGTAAAGAAGGTTTGTGGCATCATATGGCTCTATGGGTATGTTCTTCTAAGTCTCCATCTAGTCTGCAGTTGACTGTAACAGACTCAACAGGTGCATTTTAACCTAGATGTAAATTCTGAGACGTGTGACTCCTTGAGATAGCTGGGTAGAAGTCTTTATTGGTTTTTGGGGCTCTGTAGGAGAAGGCTCTATTACCAGCCAAACTATTTCATATGTTAGGAAGTACCAAATAGCCAGTATGTGGTGGATTTTGAAGAGAAGTACCTTGGAAGCAGGCGGGTACTTGACAGGAAGCCAGTGAAGAAAGTCAAATACAGGAGAAATTAGTTCATTTTTTTCTTTTTGCAGCTGTATTTTGTCTGGTCAGGATTATCATTGCTCCTTCCTGGGATGGCCACCAGAGGGACTCATAACTTACTTTGTTCTGTGTCTTTTTTAGTTAATGTCTTTCACTTGTGTTAAGCATATTGTTTTCGTTCTGTTTTTTTTTTTTTTTTTTTTTTTTTGTTTTTTTTCTTCCTTCTGTTTTTCTGGCAGGCCAAACGTATTGAAATAAAAGTCTGATTTACACCAAATTTGGTAGTATTGTCTGTTATTATATGAACTTGTGCATGGAAACTTTTGGAGGGGGCCGAAGGCCCCCTCACCCCGATATTTACAAAAAACCTCCTTTTTTAGGGGGTTTTTCTAAGCGATAAGCCTCCTAGGTCGTAATTCTAGGGAATGTGAAAACTGGTCCTGGATGTAGCCCAAAGGGTCTATTAATCAAATTGCACGGGGTTTGTGGATATCTGCTATAATTTGGACGTTACCTGGGTCTGAACCCCACCTGACCCCGAAAACGATGAAAACACATTTTTCCCACGCCTATAACTCCTAAACGGTAACAGCTATTCACACCAAACTTGGTAGGTTTGTGGCATATGTGCATGCAATTCTGTCATAAAGTTTGCAGATGTGGGGGGCGAAGCCCCTCTCCATAAAAAATTCTATAAAATATGATCTCAAAATATAATGGGAGTCTATGGCAGGACTTGCAGTACTGCAGTCTTCCATGAGAGGCGCCAATGAGTGTTCTGAACAGAAACTTATACAAGACTGGCAACAACAAGATGGCGGTGCAAGCAGGCATACAGGAACCTTACGCAATTTAGGGTTTTTATGCTACCATTCTCAAGTTTGGTATTCAAATGAGCTAAGTACTTACGTTAACGTCAATGTACTTTACAAACGATTACATTCCTGTCCTCAATACACTTTTCAATTCGTAATATCACCGGCGTAGCGACTCATCGCGGTGCCTTGTAGCTAACCGTTGTGTAAACGATTGCATTTTTCTTATTACTGTTATCTTTACAGAAAGGTGAAATGAACGATTACTTTATTACCGCTCCTCTAACAAATATCAACACACGCTACCTAACTACTTTTAACCTTGCTGGTCAACTACGTTTTCATTTACAGATACAACGTTATTTCGTCACCCGCATTGCGAGTTAGCCAGCTAGCGTTTTGTAGCATGCTAGCATCGTCGGACGGTGAATATTTTGTCATCGTTGTGTCTATAATCATATCATTATTGTATTAACATTCTGCACGCATCTAGCAAGCTAGCTAAGTTAATGTTTCTGCACTTTTACCTACGATTATATCGTTCTTTTCAATATTGCTCGCGCAGCGTTTTTATATAGCTAGGTAAAGAATTCGTTGCTAGCTAGCTAGCTTGCTAATGTTTTGCTGAGTCACTCGCCTAGCTTGCTAGCAATACTTGTTTACGTGTTTGAACGAATCTTATTTTGACTGTCGAAGTGAAATAACGTTGTACATTGTTCAATACTCCTCGTGTAGCCTGTTTGAATGAATGTTATTATGTCTCAGTATGAAATAACGTTGTATTTGTAAATGAAAACGTAGTTGACCAGTATGCTAGATTCGGTTCATCGCTTAAAGTAAATACGCTGAACTCAGCTGCAGCTGATCTTGTGTTAAACTCTGTTTATCGTTGGAAAAAGCGATACGTTTTTCACTGCAGCGAAAATGTTTCATAATCTCCTTTAATGTAGTGTTTGCTGCTTTCATGGTACTGTGAATAACATTCGTGAATGCGTTTTGTAAAACCGAAGAGGGCTTGTTATGGAAGAACGTGATAATTCTTATCAGTTTCATTGCTCAACTTTTCTTCCTGATAGTGAGTTTTTCCTTGCCACTGTTGTCTGAGGCTTCCTCTCAGGGGGTCTCATGCCTAGGAACAGTGAAAATGTGCGTTGTTCCAACTTGTGCTGTAAAAAGCGCGATACATATAAAAATGAATTAAATTGAATTGAATTAATTGTTATACATCTTTTTTTACACCTTTGGGGCTTGGAAGCATTTGAGGTAGCTTGCGACCTCTAGTTTTTTTTTTTTTTAGTTTTTTTTCTTCCTGTTTTTCTGGCAGGCCAAACGTATTGAAATAAAAGTCTGATTTACACCAAATTTGGTAGTCTTGTCTGTCATTATATGAACTTGTGCATGGAAACTTTTGGAGGGGGCCGAAGCTCACCCCGATATTTACAAAAAAACTCTTTTTTTAGGGGGTTTTTCTAAGCGATAAGCCTCCTAGGTCGTAAGTCTTGGGAATGTGAAAACTGGTCCTGGATGTAGCCCAAAGGGTCTATTAATCAAATTGCACGGGGTTTGTGGATATCTGCTATAATTTGGACGTTAACTGGGTCTAAACCCCACCTGACCCTGAAAACGATGAAAACACATTTTTCCCACGCCTATAACTCCTAAACGGTAACAGCTATTCACACCAAACTCGGTAGGTTTGTGGCATATGTGTATGCAATTCTGTCATAAAGTTTGCAGGTGTGGGGGGCGAAGCCCCTCTCTATAAAAAATTCTATAAAATATGATCTCAAAATATAATGGGAGTCTATGGCAGGACTTGCAGTACTGCAGTCTTCCATGAGAGGCGCCAATGAGTGTTCTGAACAGAAACTTATACAAGACTGGCAACAACAAGATGGCGGTGCAAGCAGGCATACAGGAACCTTATAAAATTTAGGGTTTTTATGCTACCAATCTCAAGTTTGGTCTTCAAATGAGCTAAGTACTTACGTTAACGCCAATGTACTTTACAAACGATTACATTCCTGTCCTCAATACACTTTGCAATTCGTAATATCACCGGCTTAGCGACTCATTGCGCCGCCTTGTAGCTAACTAATGTGTAAACGATTGCATTTTTCTTATTACTGTTATCTTTATAGAAAGGTGAAATGAACAATTACTGTATTATCATTCTTCTAACAAATATTAACACACGCTAGCTAACTACTTACAAACTTGCTGGTCAACTACGTTTTCATTTACAGATGCAACGTTATTTCATCACCGTCTTAGCGACTCAGCCAGCAAGCTTATTGTAGCATTCTAGCATCGTAGGATGGTAAATATGGTGTCACCCTTGTATCCATAATCATCTCATTGTTGTATTAACATTCTGCGCGCATGTTACAAGCTAGCCAAGTTAATGATTCTGCACTTTAGAAACGATTACATCGTTCTCAATTCTCCTTGCATTTCGTAAAATCACCGGCTATACGTTGTAGCCAGCTAGCGTATTGTAGCATGCTAGCTGCGTATTGTAGCATGCTAGCATCGTATGACGGTGAATATGTTGTCATCCTTGTGTCTATAATCATCTCATTGTTGTATTAACATTCTGCGCGCATCTAGCAAGCGAGCTAAGTTAATGTTTCTGCACTTTACGCACGATTACTTTTTTCTCGTTACACCTCGTAATTCGTTATATCACCGTCTTAGCCAGCTAGCGTATTGTAGCATGCTAGCAGCGTATGACGGTGAATATGTTGTCATCCTTGTGTCTATAATGATCTCATTCTTGTATTAACATTCTGCGCGCATCTAACAAGCTAGATAGGTTAATGGTTCTGCACTTTAGAAACGATTACATTGTTCTCAGGAATTCATTCGTAATATCACTGTCTTAGCGACTTAGCCAGTTAGTGTATTATAGCATGCCAGCAGCGTATTGTAGCATGCTAGCATCGTATGGCGGTGAATATTTTGTCATCCTTGAGTCTATAATCATCTCATTGTTGTATTAACATCCTGTGCATATCTAGCAATCTAGCTAAGTTTATGTTTCTGCACTTTAGAAACGATTAAATTATTCTCAATACTCCTTGCATTTCGTAATATCACCGGCCATACGTTTTAGCCAGCTAGCGTATTGTAGCATGCTAGCATCGTATGACGGTGAACATTTTGTCATCGTTGTTTCTAAAATCATCTCATTATTGTATTAACATTCTGCGCGCATCTAACAAGCTAGATAGGTTAATGGTTCTGCACTTTAGAAACGATTACATTGTTCTCAGGAATTCATTCGTAATATCACTGTCTTAGCGACTTAGCCAGCTAGTGTATTATAGCATGCTAGTAGCGTATTGTAGCATGCTAGCATCGTATGATGGTGAATATTTTGTCATCCTTGAGTCTACAATCATCTCATTGTTGTATTAACATCCTGCGCATATCTAGCAATCTAGCTAAGTTAATGTTTCTGCACTTTAGAAACGATTAAATTCTTCTCAATACTCATTGTATTTCGTAATATCACCGGCTATACGTTTTACCCAGCTAGCGTATTGTAGCATGCTAGCATTGTATGACACCGATTACGATTACGTCGTTCTTTTCAATATTGCTCGCGCAGCTTTTTTATATAGCTAGGTAGCGAATTCGTTGCTAGCTAGCTAATGTTTTGCTGAGTCACTCGCCGAGCTTGCTAGCAATACTTGTTTACGTGTTTGAACGAATCTTATTTTGACTGTAGAAGTGAAATAACGTTGTACATTGTTCAATACTCCTCGTGTAGCCTGTTTGAATGAATGTTATTATGTCTCAGTATGAAATAACGTTGTATTTGTAAATGAAAACGTAGTTGACCAGTATGCTAGATTCGGTTCATCACTGAAAGTAAATACGCTTAACTCAGCTGCAGCTGATCTTGTTAAACTTTGTTTGTCGTTGGAAAAAGCGATACGTTTTTCACTGCAGCGAAAATGTTTCATAATCTACTTTAATGTAGTGTTTGCTGCTTTCATGGTACTGTGAATAACATTCGTGAATGCGTTTTGTAAAACCGAAGAGGGCTTGTTATGGAAGAACGTGATAATTCTTATCAGTTTCATTGCTCAACTTTTCTTCCTGATAGTGAGTTTTTCCTTGCCACTGTTGTCTGAGGCTTGCTTTCAGGGGGTCTCAGGCCTGGGAACAACGTAAATCTGCGTTGTGACAACTTGTGTTTATAAAGCGCGATACAAATAAAAATGAATTAAATTGAATTTAATTAATTGTTATACATCTTTTTTTACACCTTTGGGGCTTGGAAGCATTTGAGGTGGCTTGCGACCTCTAGTTAGTTATTGATTTCACCTGTGTTTTCGGTTATTTAACTCCTGCCCTTTGTTAATGTATTTGCTCAGTGTTGAGTAGCCATACTTAGTGTGAACTCTTGAAACAAGACAGGCTTGATACTTTTGAGTCTCCAGTAAAGGATACTTTGAACCAAACCTCTTGTGTTAGTTAGCCTTATAATTACAAAGGGTGTAAACACTTTTTAAATCTCAGTTTTAGTTTTTTTCTCAATTTTATGAAAGGCTTTGGGCGTTTCTTTTGATTTGTCATGATGTGCAATACTGTGTAGACCATCGGGGAAAAAATACTTTATATAATTACTTTATCTATTTTAAATTTGGAATCTTAGACAATAAACTGTGAAAACAGTTGTAAGGAAAAACAAGGCGCAGTTCCAATCTTTGAAAAGTCTTTATTTACAGGAATGGCAGTTGTCAGACATACGTGAAAACGCACTCTGGGTTCAGCGGAGTCAAATTGAACCCCGAGTTGTTGATTAAAACTCATTTTATACCGTAAGTGTTGTCGGATTGTTGCTTTGAATGCAAACGAAAGAGAAAACTGATGAAACAGCTCACTCCCGGCTCTCACACCTTAGCCCATTTTATTTGCTTATGGTCTCCTGGTCACCACTAAGTTAATTACCTTCTCTCAGCCATTTTACCATTTCAAAAGGAGAATGGCTAGAAGACCCCCAGACTGTCATCAGATAGTGTTTCCTTGATTAGGTGTTAAACAAAGGGTTGAGCAGGTGGTTGAGACAAAGGGTGGATTTACAAACTGTTATCTTGGTTGCTTCACAACCTTACACAGTATTGGGTCTGAATACTTTTTAAAGGCACTATAAATCAGCCTATTGGAATCTGAGATTGGATCTTAACAATTTGTAAAATAAATTTCAAAAAACTCATCAATAAGGGCAATAAATGAGTGAATCAGCATTTGATTAGTTGCAACCATGTTCAGAAATAACATCTGGAAAAGTTTGCAACAGTTGTAAACTGTTGAAGTTGCAACAACTTCAACAGTTTTAAACATGCTGAGGCATTAGGTCCTTCACTGAATCAGTGTGGCTGTAATGTAGAGGTCTTTGATTTGCATTCGGCCTTTCTAGAGTCTTGTCTTGTGTGTATGCTCATTAAGACAGGGAGCATTTGTAACAGCAAACACTGTTTTAGTTTTAAAAGAGACAAATAGTCAAAGGGGGTTGCTTTGCAACTGTGGGTCCTGAGGCCTTGTTAAAACACACAGAGTCATGAACTCCAACCAGCTGCAGGACAACTGGTCCAGAAACCAGTTTCCCCCTGGCAAGAAGCTCAGAGTAGTTCAGGCTCGGTGAAAATGTACATTGAGGTATGACAATGAACCACAGCATTTATCAAAGTTTTTTGAAACGCATATAAAAAACACCTCCAGGACAGCTTTCTTTCATTTGAGTAATATAGCAAAAATCAGGAAAATTCTGTACACGGTACAGTACAGGACGCTGAAAAGTTAATCCACGCTCTTGCTACATCCAGATTGGACTACTGCGATGCCCACTTGTCAGGATGTGCTAATGCCTCCATAAAGCCCTTTCAGTTGGTTCAAAATGCAGCTGCTTGTATTCTAACCAGAACACAACACATTGAGCACATTACCCCAGTACTAGCCTCTCTCCATTGGCTACCTATCAGATATCGCAATGATTTCAGAATAGTTCTCCTTACATTTAAAGCTTTAAATGGACTTGCCCCTCCCTATCTTAAGGACTTCCTTCATCCATATTCTCCAAAGCGAACTCTACGTTCCCAAAGTGCAGGACTTCTCATTGTTCCAAGAGTGGGTAAAGTACTATAGGCAGTAGAGCCTTTTCGTATCAAGCCCTTCTTCTGTGGAACCATTCACCCACTGAGGTTCAGGGAGCAGACTCTCTCTCCACCTTTAAATCTAGGCTAAAAACTCACCTTTACATCAAATCCTTTAGTTGAAGGACAGGGCATGGTGCTAGTATGGATCGTAGAGTCTCTGGTGGACTAAGTGGTCATTGCTGTCACTATATCATGGCCTGGTGACTCTGCTCACTTGATCTGGCTGTGGTCTGGTGTTGACTGCCTTAGGGGTGCCCTCACAATCGTGCTAGCCCCTTGCCTCTCGTCTCCTATAGGTATGCTGCCATAGTACTTATCTGCCAGGACCACCTCACTGCATGCCTCTGTCCACCCCCCAGTTTCTGGACTTGAGCATATGTAGTGAACAGATTGACATTTCATACCTTGTCACTGTTTTCCAGGAGATGTTAGACTGTCTTTTCCCAGGATCCAGGAATAATTTTACACTTTTTCCATGTAGCTCTAGGCTCCCCGATTTCCTTTCCTTCTGGAAAGTGGCCTATGGTCATCTTTTAGTGACAATTCAGGTGTAAAATACTGACTGAAATCAGTATATGGAGACTCATATACATTTCTAAATATGCTTAAATCACTGATTCAAACAATGAAAGGGAAGGATTTAGAAAATTGTAGGAATGTACTCAAATATAATGAAACAATATAATGACACAAAGAACATGATTTTGCATCATAGAGCTGAAAATGGTTTGCATTATGAGATGCAATCTATTTCTTCTGCTCCTACTCCGTACATGACACATCCTAAATGCACTCTCTTCAGTTTTAATTACATTGTCTGCACATCAGTATGGAGGACAAAAAATGACAAGCATAAATAAATAAATAAAAAATAAATACATTTGATAATGGAAAAGGCTATTTCTGTATTTCTACTTTTTTATGCATTTCTATATTTATTTCTGTATTTCTACATTTATCTCTACATTCATTTATTTATAGATTTCTACATTTATTTATTACTGCATTTCTACATTTATTCATTTCTATATTTCTACATTTATTTCTTTTTTGCTTTTTGATAGGAGACAGTGTTTATGACATGTGAGATGTCAGACAAATTTGGTGATCATTGATCGCTATTTTCGGACATTAAGCCACGTTAAGCTTTTTCCTTATATTGGGCGTCAATGGAGAGGAAAACGCTTAACGTGAGATGACCATACTCCTGGGATTTCGGTTTTGATTTTTTGACAGGAGGAAGTGTTTCTGACAAGAGACGTCCGAGAGAAATTTGATGATCATTGATCGCAGTTTTGGAACATTAAGCCACGTTAAGCGTTTTAGAATGTTACGGCTTTTGTATGCCTTCAGGATTTGCTTTGTGTATTTCCCCGGGGTCGAAATCACGTAGGCTACATAGTATAGACGAATCCGGCGACCGATTTGTGGGGGTCGCCATCTTGAGGCGCCGCCATTACTGCGGTGACAAGTCTGTCTGCTGATGCGGCTGACACTGACAGCAGCATGGCTAATTGGATTCACGACGTTAGGCAGTGACCCCCCGATTACTAATGAAAGGGGGCTTATATGGATGGCGATCTTAACGTTATTTAAATTGTACATATTAGTTAGACATCGGTAACGACAATAGCCAGAAACAGAGAAAAAAACGGACCAACTGACCATCCGCCACATTTCAAGTTTAATATACTGCACTAACGTCACTATACTAGCTAGCTAGCATAATCATTCACGAGTTGCATTTAACCATTATTGACTGTCTGCCAAATAACTTAAGTTTTCAATTGTTAAAAAAAATCACTCCTACTAAACATAGGGCTGCCTGTCGCCGGACACCATTGTACGTGTTCTGTTTGTGATGCCGACCTAATGTTTACTTTGTGGTCATTAGGTTGCCCTAGTTAGAGCAACTAACATTATAGGCTATTTGACAATAACGCCAGTTAATTGATTGAGTCAATTTATTCTGTGCGACCACCGCAGCCCCTACAGAGTGTCTAGATCCACTAACGTTAGCTAGCTAAGCAGTGTTAACTTAGCTGACGTTACCCGTTTCACCATGTTAGGCTAGGCAGCTACATGCTAGTCATTGTAAGATAAACAGAGATTGACTAACGTTACTGTTAACCAAAACTCAGTCTTTGGTAAAGACTCCAAAAGGAGTATGGTCTTAGACAGGGGAACTCTTCATGAAGCAACGGCTTGTGTACTTCGCACAGTTTTTTCCAAACTTGAAGTTTTCCACTACTGTTGGAGCAGCTTAGGTTCTTCCCGATTTCCTTGACATCGCTGTCAAAAGTCGAAAGTAAAAGGTAAAATTTGTACCCTTCTGAGGACAGCTTGTATTCACACACGCGCGCATACTGTAGGGAGACGCCACCACAGTAATGGCGACTTGTCTACTTCCGGTACTTCGCCGGATTCGTCTATTCCAGTGGGAAGTGACATCAGTGCATACCCTCGAAACGGGAGGTTTGCCTGTAGTTCGCTACTAGCCGCTTATCTAAATTGAGTTGTCGACAGTTTTAATGTAGCTGTGTTACTGATGGAAAGTTTTCTACGAGCCATTGCGTGGAGTTAATACCAAAGTTAGCTAACCAGCTTGTGTAATGTAGATTTGATAGGAATCGTTTGCTTCCGTCTGGTTCGCCCACCTTATCAATCATGCTTCAGACTGATGTTAGGACCACCCACTCAATTAACATAGGGACACACAAATACATAAATGTAGAAATGCATAAATAAAAAAGGTAGAAATACAGAAATAGCCTTTTTCATTACCAAAATGTATTTATTTTTCATTTATTTAAGTATTTATTTATTTCTGCATTTATTTATTTATTTATTTATTTATGCTTATGTCATTTTTTGTCCTCCATACATCAGAGGGTGAAATACACAGGCAATCTTGTTTAGCCACAGTTTACACCTTGCACTGGAACGCACAGTCTGAATGTGGGCATCTGAGCTTTGTCATTTATTTTACATACCTTAAGAACAAGAAATTCCAGAATTTGCACTTAAAACAATTTTGTTTACAGTTAGGGAAAAAATTGTTTTTGCACATTTTATACCCCAGGAATACAAAAGGAAGGAACAAAGTTCAGCCATGATTTGTTACTATTCAAATTTTCAAATGAGCTGAGTGTATCCTTACAACTGTACAAAACACTATATGTATACATAAATTAATGTATAAAATTAACATTTTTAAACAGCACCATATTTTTCCCTGTTTCACAGTAACATTCATATGCTATTAGCTGTGTGTATACAGTCAGTGTATTTCTTTAATTTCATTCTCCCTTACCACAGCACATCTCCCAGGTAAAACTTGCATCTTTTTTTAAAATAGGAATTTCTTAACGCTTATAAGCTCTAATCTTGGGATATCAAAGCCCAAAAATGCAGTTTCTTTGTGAATATTACGAATATTTACAGTCTTTAAAATGAGTCTGGCAGGATACACAAGCCATGTTTTCAGACTAAAACAGTAAAGAGGTCATTTGAGCACACAAGAAGGAATATAAAGGACTTTTTAAATTAACCCAGTTATACTACTGTGAGGTCTCTTACTCATCCAGATCATGGCAATTTGTCGAGTAGTTGTTGGATCTCTTCCCAGCTACGATACACCCTCTTCAGACCTCTGGGAAGATAGCGGCAGGATGACAGATTGAGGTAGCTGAGCACTGAACATTGTCTTATAATCGATCTGCAAAATAAACAATAATGTTTTTTTTTTTTTTTTTTTTAAATTCATAGTAACTTTTGGAGAGAACGCATTACATAAGGGTGCTACCAGTACTTAATGATGTTTGTGTCATTACAAATTGGCGTCTTTGTTTTAACCCTTTCGTGCGCATGGCCACACCGGTGTGATTTGCTGTTTAGCACATATGCTAAAACTGGTGCGATTACAACACTAGATTGGAAAAATTCTAGCTAATTTTAGCTTTGAGGAAACAGTGATTTAATGTTAAAAATATAGCAAATGCTAACTGAAAACTATGACAAGCTTAATAATGCTAATGAAAACATAACGAACCATGTAACGTAACATGCGTACTACATAGCATAAAAAATAAGTTACGTGCGAAAGGGTTAATGTAAAAAGGGAGTGTCCATTTCACCATCCTTGTTCAATGATCTATGTTCACTCCATTCTTTGACAACATGATTCATCTCTTCACAGAAAAAAATGTGCAGTGATTCAGAACCTGAGAAAATGTCACAGTATGTGTCATGATGCTAAATGTATAATGTATATATACAATGGATAATATGCACTGCAAATGTCTTGCCTTGGTGACTGCTGATGAAGAGAAGAGTCCACAATGTATGGCCTACCTGAGAGCATGTGAGGTGATCCTTGTCCCACTGAGATTGAGAGAACGCAGTCTGTCTGCTCCACCACCGTCAGCCAGGTTGCCCATAGCAATCTCAAGGTCTTCCTCTGAGAAGGCCTGGCTGGTGATGTCCAGTTCCAGTAGTGTGTTGCTCCACTTCCTTGTTAGGAGGTGAATGCCTTTCCTGGATGACATCATGTTGTGGCTGCCAATGTACAGCCCCCAATACAGACACTCCAGCTCTGTGAAAGACACAGAACAGTCTCAATGACTCTCAGTGACAAGGAAAATTACTGTTAATGCACCTAAATGAAAGGTTTCAAGTCTGCCATTACCTTCCAGTGCCTTGGAACTAGGGGCAAATACATGTGAATTCACAAACCCAAGTATAAACTAGCCAGTATTCATGGCAGTTTAAAAAGTTAAATATCATTAAAACTATAAAACTACGAATTTATACAAGTACAAGCATACCAATGGTGAACGAACTGGTTGATTTGGTGTTGGTTTGGTGGTTGAGTGAATGGTTTAGGCACAGTTAGAGCCAGAAGAAGAATAATAACTAGATTTGTGTTCATTTTCTGAAGACAATGCGACGTGTGGTTGCCTGTTTGCTTTATTGACGGTGTGTGTGTTTGTCTGTTCATGTGTTCATGTATCTGTTTGTGTGAGTGTGTGTGTGTGTGTCTGTGTGTGTTTGTGTTTGTGTGTCTGTGTCTGTGTCTGTTCCTGCATCTGCTCATGTGTGTGTGTCTGTTTGCGTGTGTATATGTGTTCCTTCACGAGAATTGGCTGCTGACAGCAGAGGAGATGAAAGAGTGCGCTTGAGAAACAGTTTAGAGAGGAGGAATCAATCTAAATATAAAATTATTGGTCACATTTCTAAATAATAAAGGAATAAGGCCTCTACTAATAATTATATATAAATAAATCAGATTTTACTGATGCAAAGATGTTAGAAACAATGCATCCCGAGTTCATCCCAAATTTTATCCAGTGCACACTTTTTTTAATCGGGGCAATCGCATCGTGAAGTTTTATGCCCATGCACTAATGCGAATCGGTGAATCTTACCATCCCTAGTATGTGTGTTTGTGTGTCTGTTCACACGTGTGTGTGTGTGTGTCTGTGTGTGTTTGTGAAAGTTTGTGAAAGAGGAGTTGATGTTTGTCTCATACTACTACTCCACAGTCAGGAACACAAGAACATTTGGAATGTTGCCAAGCAACCAAATTTCTAAAATAACTGTAATTTGACACCAGCTGCTTCTGAATGAATTTGAATGTTAACTGTAAAATCTGGTCAGAGTGAGGGGATACCAAAGACTGAACAAAGGCTCATATCTCAAAAACTGTACATCACAGCGCTAAACCAAAGACATTGTGAGAATCTGCACAAGTAATCTGCAGTAATTTATACATGTAGTGCTAGAAGTTAGAGCTATAATAATAACAACAACAAAACAACAACAATAATAATAACAATAATATTGATAACAATAATAAGGGACACAAGAACAGTAGTGTATACGGGCAACCAGACTAATGATGCCGATAAGAGTCATCTGTAAAAGTAAGCAGGGCAGGAGTGGGATGGTGAGGACAATCTGTGTATTCAGGCAGTGACTTTAAAACAAAACTACTGCTCCCTCGTTTCTTTAACACTTTCTGAGATCCTCTGTGCAGTGTTGTGCCTCATTGGCTAAGTCTGTCCAGCAAAACAGTGTCTTTAGATCACAATCCTATTCCACAGTACATTTAGTGCAACTAACAGCGCTAGAACACAAATAAGATCGATAATAAATAAGAACTCAATTCCCCTTCTTCAAAGCTCTGCAGAACGGTCTTTATAATGTTTAGAAAGCTGGCTTTAAAAACACCCATACACCTGACATCAGCTTGCTAGCTAACAGTATCTGAGCATATCTAAGTAAGACAGTATATGTGCCCTAAAACTACAATTAAATGTACATTTACATTTTATTCATTTGGCAGACGCTTTTATCCAAAGCGACTTACATAGGTTACAGTTCTGTACAATGTTATCCATTTATACAGTTGGGATATTTACTGAGGCATTTGTGGGTTAAGTACCTTGCCCAAGGGTACAGCAGCAGTGTCCCAGCGGGGATTGAACCGGCAACCTTTCGGTTACGAGTCCTGCTCCTTAACCACTATGCTACACTGCCACTAGAGTGTAGAGTTTCTACCTAAGTGCCAGTCCCTTTTAGTGGCCAGTGATAAGAATGCATTTTAGTGAATACATCTCAAATAGTAGCCAGTTATCCATTTTAATGTTAATTTTTATTGAAAGTTTTAACAGTTTCTCATTTAACTATCTGATGTTAAAATTACTGAATCTTACTCCTGCATTCAGATTTGCTCCAAGTAGGCAACAGCCCATACAGATGTCAGCAGAGATGACTAATCTTTTAATGTTATAGAAGAGCTTTTCATGAATTCTAAGAATACTGACAACAAAGCAGATGTGAATAGCAGCCCACACAGTTTCCATAACACCCTCTCTCACTTTTATGGTGAGAGATAAAAATACACAATGGTGACAATCCTTATTCGACCAATGGCCAACCTAACAGCCATCTGACAGCCTACTTGTGTTTCTGAGGCCGCGCTAATTGAAATGTTACACTTTTTCAATAAAATACAGGCCATATGACTCCCCTGATTTTTTTGTGTGACATTTAACCACCTGTCTCTAACATCCAATGGGCTTTTACAGACATGTGGCTAATTTGGGCTCTAAGCAAAAAAAAATGTCCAGGCTAGTAACAGAAGTTCTTCAGGAGTAAGATGCATAATAATATCCATGTAGGAGAGTACACATTCAATAACAACATATTACAAAATCTAATTACTACAGTACACAGCACACAGTTGCTAAATTTGTGTAGCAGTTTCAAAACACTGAGTATTTAGTAACTTATGTTGAAACTATGTTTGGTCCATTACAGTTGTAGTCGACAAATAACTAATATAAAATTTATAACTGGCCGACAGGCCATTTTAACATTCTATTATGGCTGATTTGATGCCCAAATAACACATTGTGTACATGTAAATTGCAAATGTATAAAAAAGGCCTTAGGCCACAGTGTGAATGGAAAAGATGAGGGGAACACTTACTCTCACAGGGCAGTGTGGAGAGAACAGCTGAGGTGATGCGCGTACAGTTACGCACATCCAGAACTCGCAGGTTGGGTGAACCGTGGAGCAGAGTGTTCAGGTCCTGATTAGTTATGAAGGACACAGAGGAGGAGGCCATACACAGTTCCTCCAGATGTGGGAAGCCAGATGTGGAGCATGATGCTTTGCGGCTTGTTTTGGGCATTGGCGTGACATTGAGCATTCTAAATACCTAAACACATACCAGAACTGTAAAGCACTACAAAATCCTCACACATTGTGGACACAGGCTCATGTGGACAAAGCAAATGAACATGGTGTTAAACCTACAGCTCCAAAGTATCAATGCCAATGGGACAGTAACAACATGGCAAACTGGCCTTACATAGCGTTCATGTTCAGGTAAGTTCATCTATATTTACCTGTAATTTAGGGCAGCCCCTTTGCAAAGCCTGGATACAGATAGGAAGTTGACAATACCCACCATCCAGTTTAGTATTAATTTCTAGCAATTTTAGTTCAGGGCAACATCCTCCCTAAAGAAAATAAAATGGACACTGATATAGTCGTGTGTATGACAAAGGACAAGAATGAATTTTAGAGTAAAAACATCACAACTTACTGCAATAACAGACAGAAGTCTGTCACTTTTAGACCCATAGGTGAAGAGAATTTTTCTTATTTGAGTCCCATGAGTATCCAGGAAACTGACCAGGGCTTCAACCTGTAGCTACAAAGAGAAATAAACAATTCTCTTTTATGATCCCTTAGTTTTGATTCAACTAAACAGCAATATTCAGTGTTTTCACAACATGCTTTAGTAAAAAACTCATTATGGGCTACTGGGAAATAAAAAAACATTTAAAACACAGCTGAAAGCAGCAATGATCAGGTGTCATAAATGTGATGAAATTACTGTAAAGAGGGGCCTCTGTCTATAGTAACTTTAAGTGGCATTTGGATGCATCAAGCCATTGAGGAGAGTTGTTTAGGTGCTTCAGGTGATATTAATGATAATCACTGATAACTGGCTAAAACTGTGAAGGCCATGTTCCTTAACGTATTACCATGAACAAGAATATGTTCAGGAGTCTACAGCACTGCAGCACATCCTGGCTTTGTGCACTGTGACTTCTAGTGCAAAAAGAGCTGCTGGCTATGTGTGAGTGCATCAGAGGATTGCACTGGTCTAGTCTCATTGTTCCTGTGCAAATGCAGATGTTGTCATGGTCACATGAGCCTAATGTAAAATGCAAAACAGAGTTGCATAAAAGGCAAAAAGCATCAAAAAGATGTAATGGCAGACAACAGATGTGCAGGCCAGATTGTCCAAATTAACAGAACAGCAGCATGTTTTACAATAAAGAAAATATATAACTTTCAGGAAGGACAATAATACAATAAAACTTATATTGCAAGTGCCAGAATTTTTGTACTGGTTTTTGTACTTTTGTACTTTTGCACTTACTGACTCAGGAAAAAAAAAAGTACAAACACTGTCATGTCGCCAAATTCCTTGGCTTTAATCATAATCATAAAAAAGACTAACATTCAATGTCTTCAAAATCTAGACATGACAAAACATGGATGAGCCATTGGAAAAGCTTCTGATATTAGATTTGCAGTTAATTTTAAGTCGAGTAAAGTGTTCCAGAGCCTACCTCTGAGAACTGCATGTCGATGCATTCTAGTGCAGGGCAGTTGCTCCCAAGGCTCTGAAAGCCCTTCTCAGTTATACCTGAACAATATGACAGTTTAAGGGCGGAGAGCCGGGGGCAGTGCTGTGAAATGACCTGCAACAATACATCAGAAAGGAAAGTGTAATTTTCGTCACAAAACATTTGAAAAAATACTAAGCAAATCAACATGAATCCCTGAACACCTTGCAGTGCAAGCCTACTGTGAACTCAGCTAAAGGGCACTTGCTAATACAGGAATTTATTATGAATGTGATATCAAACAATGACCACACACTGATCCATATTTAATTAATGTAACTGAGCTTCAGTTTCATGATAAATCCTGAAGTGCAACAACTCTCCTCCTTTAATGCTTCACCAGTGTCCTGCACATTGTTAGATGTACACAGCATTGATATCCTGCCATTTATTTTTGACAGAACAAAATATTCTGTACATGTTTATGCAATATTTTTATAATCTATCCTCCAACTCACGTTTGCACAAGAAGTAGTGCACGTGTTTCAGAGTAAGGCATGTGTCTCTCTCACCCTCCCAGATTACCATATTACCCATACAAGACACGCTTCTCTCAGAATCAACATTATTGAAAACAAATGACAAGCATTAATTAGATCTCAGTGTCAAACCTTGAAATGATCTATTCCAGAATTCAGCCAAAGATGTTACCTTGTCATTTTCTTTTTCATATTTGTATTTGCCCTTTAGGGAATCAGAGTCCCCATCAAACCTGGGAGTAGACCCTCAAGGAAGGGGCTCTACATCCAACTTGCAAATGTAACTGACAAATTTGATTGATCTGGTTCAGATCTGGTTGACTGAAACATTTTCTTGAACTGATAAGGGCTGTAATATGCCATTGGCTTTATCTAAAACCTGTTGAATTTTAACATATTAGCTATTCACTACTAGCATATTAGTTTTTATTATTTTATTTATTTATTTATTTTTTTAAAGCATGGATGAGCTCAGCACCAACATACAGTTCAAATTTGCTGCTCAGCTCCCAGTCACAATGCAGCCTTGGGTCACCAGATTCTACTCTGCTTAGAAAAGTCACCATAAGGGAAACACCACTATCAAGCACTTTAAAAGCAAACAGAAAACTCACATTTTAGGCTCTCAGAACACTAAAATGTGGTCATCTATCATTATGCAGTTTTATCCATTATCCATATTTTTTGTGATTCACAATTTTTATTGATCAATAGACAAGTACAAAAGGTAACAAGGTAAAACTATTTACAACAGGGAAAGTAAGCTCATGAAATCATATGTTAGTAAATAGTGCAGACAAGCATCATACAGTTTTCTTCAATATTATCTATCATTATTTAAATTCTGTGTTAGATGATCTCTGGATTTTACAATGACTTGCTTTATGTGCATTTATAATGCACCTTGTTTTTTGTTTTTATTACCACTTCTTATTTGAATTCCTTATTGTAGTATTATTGTTACCTAAACTATATCTCTTCTTTTATTTAAACTTCTTTTCTTGTCTATGTTTATATGAAACCCTATGTGCTGTTTGTTGTATGATAAGGTGCTATAAATATAGAGTGTTGTTGTTATATTGTCTATGCAATGCTGTTGTCCCAGTGTTTAATATTCATTTTTCAACTCCTTAAGTAAATGGATTATTCTGGCAACAAGTCCTGAAGAATGTCATTGTAAGCCTTGAACATGTAGTTTGCACAGTCCAACAAAAATGCACTCTGACTTAAAAAACTTTAAATCTTCAATGAATTTAAATATTCTGCAGTGCCACCTGCTTGAGGAGTAATTCATGGAGTTTAGATGTTATTGCAAACAAAATGTGCAAAACATAATGATTGTTGGCATATGCTGATTTGTTACTGATTAGATACATTATCATTCTGATCAGCTTTTTGCTTCTGATTTCACACCAGTCTGCAGTAGATACACTTTACAAAGTTGACTGGCTGGTGGAACTGCCTCACTGTTTATTACATGCTTGTGTAAAAGTGCACAGATTTCATGGACCAGCTGAAAGGTACCTATGGCCAAAAAACTCAGGGCTGATGAAGTAGCATCTGTATCTGTGCAAGAATGAGTATGACTTTGGCAAATTGGTCTTATCAACAGAGGATCGGAGAAGTTAACAGAGAAGAGAGAAGTTTTTTTTATCAAATTAAAGATCAGTTCTTCTGATAATTAATAGTGATTTATTTGCTATTCGCTAATGAGGCCTGAGGAAAATATTGCGTCCACTGATCTGTGATCTACATGTGTGAAAAGTTCATAAATGAGGCCTGAGGACAAACATAGCCAAACATGAAAAATTTGTTTAAGACTTACCTGGACAACATAGTCCACATGTTTTTTCCAGTGACAAAGAGAAAATTCTCTTAAATGAGTGAATCTAGATGACAGCGAGACAAAGCACAACCTGTTGTATATATTTCAACATACAGATTTTACATGTAGTCTATAATGAAATTTTATTATGTAGAGTACTCCAACAAAAATATGTAACAAGCACTTCAAAAATCTCACTCCATTTAAAGTTAATGAGATTGTCCTATAAGAACACCTAAGATATAATAAACATTTTGGAAAATTATACAATATTATACAAACAATTCTATATTGAATAAATCATGTCAATTGTAATTCATATTTTAAACAGTCATATTATGCCTCTTTTCATATTAATGAACTTATGTTTAGAACAGGAACACTTGCCTACATTCAAAGGAAAACATATCCTAATACTGATCTTGACCCATAGCACTGACCTGTTCTGAGCCAGCCAGCATATAGTGTTCTGGATCTTCAGTTCTGTTCTGGGTAACTGTGTCTTACCAGGCTCAATCCAGCAGTAGCCAACAGACACACTGCACCACAGAACTGGACTGGCTGCTGCCCCATTCCAAAGCTTGCAAACTCGGCTCACCCTGGGACACCAATGAACATTTACTGAGAGTGCAAAACTGAGGTTCCAACCAGCATTATGTAGTAATGTCCATTCAAGCGATTTTAGCATATCTGACTCATATGCAAAGGTTATGAGCATTGGACAACAACCAAATAATGTAAGAAAACTTCAGCTGTGACATGTTCATGAAAACAGCCTGAAATGTTATAATTTAAGGACACTGCACTACCTGCAAAGGAATGGTATAGCTCCTTCTTGATTAACCACCAGCTGAAATATGTTCACTAAGATCTCCACAGGTAGGTTCTGACCCCATCTGTCATAGCAGTCCTCTGAATTATGTCTACTCAGCTTGTGACCAACATCCTCAGCAGACACCTTGTATTTTATGCCAGCATTCAACGTCTTCGTTTTCACTTTTACAGCAGGACATCTGGCTCTGCCTTCTCCGAGTCTCTTTCTTTTGTAGACTTTCCTCTTGGGCTCATTGGAGATGATCAGAAGCATGTCCTCCCCTTGTTGAATAGTGTAACCAAGGCTAGGGGTCCTATAAACGTTTGACGTCTTCTTCCTCTTGCTTTTTGCAACTGAACGTATGTTGGACATTTTCAGAGTTTCTTACTCTCGGTTGGTTTGTGTTGTCTATTAGATGTTTCTGGTGAGCACGAGTTGGAGTTTTTACAGTAGCCTGGAATTTTCACAGCTGCAAAGACAAATACTTATAACATTATAGAATTAAATAATTCAAATTACTTCTGGAGGTTGAGACATGTGACACACTCAATTTCGTGCCACACAAATAATTATATTTGATTTTCAGAACGCGGTTGTCGAGACAGGGATCTATGTTTTAGTTAAGCTGACAGATAAAAGAAATTAACTTAATTAAGGAACTATTGCACTGACTAGTTTTGCGATATGATACTCAGGCACGCACAGAGCTACCCCCGTTTCTATATGTTAAGAGGTATGGCCACTCCAGCACCAGCTAGCTAAGGAAAGCAAAAAAATTCCGAAGCAACCGATGAGATATTATGACCTAAATATGACGCCTGATTAGCCTTTGCCAGTATAGCCAGTCAGCTATTTAATCTGAAAACAAATGAGAGGCCAAACAGAAGTGAAGTCGAACAGCTTGTGAAATTTAAAGAACTCAATGATACCCAATTTAGCTAGCTAATACATTTATTACAATTACAGTGAACGCTCTGCGACACAGTTTGAATGTAAACTAAACTGAGCTTGCTCGTAGAAGTTAACTTTAGTAGCTTGCGAACATTTCCGTGATCATAGCGTTTGTAAACTCCGGTAGTGATAGCTCTCCAGCCATTCTTATAAATCGCAATCATTACATTATAAAAATGTAAAGAACAATAACTGTGTAGGGATATGTTGAACCCACCCGCTGTGAAGATACTGTCCCGGGTGATGGGAAAATGGATCTGTAGGTTCAGACTGGTATTGTGTCTTTGTTTAGAGAGAGGACGGGCACCCGAATGAAACGCGCCCTTTACGTCATTACATTTGACGTCCCAGTGTAAGCAAAAGCCACTCCGATAGGCCGCGGCTGCTGCAAGATGGCGTTTTTTGGCCAATCTCATTCACAGGTCAACACTAGAAAACTGCAGGAATTACGACGAAAGATTCGAATGATAATGTTATGTCCACCCAGAGAAAGGATATACTATCAAGTACACACTCCTTTTCCATTTTACGATGGTACTGGTTTCCAGTACGATAATGGTAAAACGCGTTTTTGTTACACTCTACAACACTGGTGTCTGCGCCCTATGTATGCAATGGATGATTGCAGCCCCATACATTCTTAGAAGCAGGATCCACTCATAACCTGTTCGAGATCAACATTTCGAGCCCCTTTCCAGCTCATTGGTTGTGGAATGGGACCGTTCTGATGAGTTGTTGAGATGAAATGATGTTATCCCAATGTTATTTTGTCTATTATTATTTTCCAGGAGTCTCCCGACCGTATTCTCTTGTCACCAGGGATTTTCCAGTTTCCCGAACTGGCCTGGGTTTTCTGGGTTTTTTTTTTTTATTATTCCTCTGGAAAATGCACTATATGTACAACGCTTTGTGAGAAATTTGTGAAAAGGTACTATAACAAATAAAAGTCGATTGATTGATTACTTTTGCTTTTTATTTTTTATAGGACTGACAGTCAGGGGCGCCTGCAGGATTTTGTCTTAGGGTACGCACAGAAACCTGACCACGCACGCACACACACACATCGAGAGAGAGCTGAAAGAGAGAAACGCCACTGACTGATTAATGAATAATTAAATCTGGCCTACCTATTTGAAGTTTACTTACATTGTATTCACTCAAATATCGGGCACGAAAAGAAAAAAACCTGAAAATACTTTTCGTGAACTCGTCAATACTTTTCACTCGTGAGAATGCTAGCGGCGTCTAACTGGAAAATACCACGGGGAAATCTGGACGTTTCTAAACGATACAGTATATACTTGTGTAGTAGTACGCAGTACACAGTATGCAGCAGGCGGTTTCCAATACAGCCTCTCTCTCTCTATTTTCAATTTTCATCTTGACTGCTTACGGGCGATAATGTTTATGAGCATTATAGCTGGTGGACATCATGGATGAATGAAATGAAATGAGGATGCTGTAGCAAAAGCCTGCATTGGGGATTCCAAGAAGCAATATGGTTGAGACTCCATGACTGTACTATGTACAGCTATCCATCCCCTTCCGCTCTGAAAACCATGAAGTATTACTGCTTACCGACAGGGCTAGGGAATGACTATTGCCACAAGGCAGCCAGTGTCCACTTAAACTGGTACAGTACTTGAGCATAGCAATGAGCCTCTTGCCCAGTCTCCCCCTAAGAGAGCTAACCTGCCAGTTTAAATATTCTTCCCTTACCACACTCAACCCTGGACTAATCTACATGACGTACAACACAAGTAATATATTTTATTTTGTGCATGATGTAATACATAATCATCTTTATGTACTATTTTACAGTAATCAAAAATCGTATAGCATCGAAAACATTCCACATCCAGATTCATACTGAAAAAGCATACAAATTACCACACTCAAGAATTATCCATACAGCCCCCTTATCCTCAAACCCGGAGTGAGGCCCTGATGCTGGAATAAACATGCATGCGCTTGTGACCATGATCCTTTAAATTGTCTGTACCCACAAACTATGGTGAGTTACCATTTTTGTGTTGTTCCTTTTAAACACAGGCAGCTGTTTGACTAATATTCCCCTTCATACTGCAATGTTGCTAGCTAGCTAGATGAATACCCACACAGACACAATGACAAACACACAAGCTTAACACACAGACCCATTTTGAATTGAATACCTGCCAATAGAAAACTTCGTTCCATGGTATTCATGGTTATAATCACAAAAGAAAGAAAATGACCCAGCAAATGAGATGGTGAGGGAACTGACTGAAAATTAGTGAATGGAAAAATATGTAGTATGCGCATATAGGGTGTTATATAGTCTTGAAGACTTGAATTGACTTGCAAGTCACGTATAAATTATCATAGTGCAGAACACAAATGAAAATGAGCAATTTAGCGGGCCAGGTCAACCTCATCACACTGCAAGAGAGGAGTTGTGTAAGTTGATGAGGTTTTGATTGATTAGTTACTTAAATTGATTTACACATTGATGATTAGTTGATATAGTAGATGGCTTGTTGATATCTTACAGTTTATATCATGTCTGCTTTTACAGCACTGGTAAAGCTCATCCAATAACATTTTAAGAGAGCTACATTCTGTCATAGAAAATATGGCCTAAACTGAGTACAGCAAAAGGCCTGAGTGCACATTCTGCACCTGAAAGTGCTTTTCAACTCACTCTACCATGAACGCAGTGTTATATGTCCTGGTATTTGACATAATTTGTACCTAATCTTTAATAATCATAAAGTATTACTGCCCTAATGCTGTTGCAACACACAGTGAAGCTTCCATTTTAATGCGTATGTTTGATGTATTTGACACTGTTATTCATTTTCAGTTCAATGTCCTTCATTAGAAGGAATGCTTGCCCAGTGGGAAACTGACTCTGAAGGTCCTATTCAATCTGAAGGTGTTATTGAAACTGGTATACATATAGATTTTTATAATGTTGTAACAATCATTTATGTATAATTATCTTGTGTATGAAGACAGTTATTATCCTTTAGTGATGTTTGTTGTTTCTTCTCTAGCAACAGTAAAGCTCCTATCATAACATGCAAAATGATGTGAAACTGTTTTTTTTTCTTATCTCTTTTTTAAACAGTAGTGTGCACATCTGACAGTGTTTGGCCATTACACTGTTCCATAACATAACTGTTACATAACCATTACATTGTTCTTCCTTGGATTTCATCAGCATCTCAGCATTACATGCACCAGATTTTAAATTCTGAGCATGTTATGCCATGTAATGGGGATGGCACCATTTTCTTGTTGGAAAAACACAACAGCAGCAATGTAATGATGATTCACATTTTGTTTGCTCCTGTGTCTAATGTGTGCCACTGATACCAGTTAAACATTTCATCAGGAAATCAATTGTCCACAGAAAACCATTCCTGCTTTCCAATTCTGGACCAGTGGTACATAGAAAAAGTTGTGTAGAATTTAAGTATACAACTAGAATCAATTGGGCTTGAACTGATTTTGAGTTGGTTTTTTTTTTCTAGATTTTGTGAGATGGCAGAAGATGGAGTTTGCAGATGCTGTGAGATGGGGCAATACTTGCTCCTGCAATGCTGCTTAGAGCTGACAACTGTCAGTTTTCACATTTATATGTATAGACACACACACACACACACACAAAGTGCTCTCTGCTTAATCATCTGTTGAAGATACATTTCATTGCCCTCCATCCTTACTGCCTTCACAGTACTGTGTTAATGGCAGTTATAGAGGGTATGTTTTCCAGTCAGACTGAAACAACAAACACACACACACACACCACAAAGTAATACAAATTTGATATTGCAAAATCTCTTCAAGTGATCCTTTCTGGGAATGTGTGTTTTCCCACATATATTTCTTTTTTAGATTATTAAGTTATTTTTCTATCTAGATGTCCCACTTTAAAGATGCTTGGTATTATAAGTATCTGTCTATCAACAGTCTAATGATTTCATTTCACATCCTCAATTATGTTATATTTTCATGTAATTTTTATTTTTCATATGAAAACATCTTCTGTAGTTATGTTAAGTTAGTTAAATTTAGGTTGTTTTCTGTAGATTACAAGTAAGTAAGTCTAAATTTAAATGGCCCCATGTATAGTATCCCTATGTTTTCACAGGAAGAGTCTGAAGTACTCTTCCAAATACCCTTTACCTAGCAGTAGTTATATCTTTGGAAGTAACAAAAAATATTTCTGCAAAATACAGAAAACCATACTGACACATCTGCTCATTCCACAATGGCTGTGAGTAGCTGAAAGGTGCGTATGAGAGAGCTTCACAGCTCATGCTTTCCAGAGCTCACTGGTTTACATCTCTGGCCTCATTGTCTTTTTCTTTTCTTTTTTTTTTTTTTTAACCTTAGGAGCAGGTACGTTATGTTTTAAAGAAAACATAGACTTTGACATACCTGATAAGCTAAAGGGTTGTTAAGATATATTGTGCTCTTTTATTAATTCACATTGATTACATGATTTACAGTCAGCTAAATTTTAAACACATTACAATGAATAGAAGTTCATATCTGCCATGAAATGTCATTCATTACAGAATGCTCAAGTCCATCATTTGACTGTGCAGACAGTGTTCTGCTAATGAGACCCAACAGGGATCATCAGACTATGTGCACCTGTAGGAACAGGATAGTACAAATGAAAATACAAACATGGCATACAAGACACCATCACAGTCAGTTCCACCAGGCTGTTAGGAAGTTGAACTCTCTCTCTCAGCCATCTGCTCCAACACAGAACTGAACTTGCCCCCCCCCCCCCCCCCCCCCCATACTGAAGTCTGGACTATTCTCCACCCATTCCTACTCCCAACATTAATCACACACAAACTCACACAGATCTGCACAGTCACTTTACTATATAACAGTCTATATCAGCTGCTACAATCTGTTGCACTATGAACCACTCTGCACTTTCTTACACCATCCTGTGGAATTTATATTTTTATACATTTTTAACCTATGTGCCTTGATGCCCTTGTTGTAAATATTTGTATCTTGTTTCTGTCACAAATGTCACACATTTTTATTTATGTCTGTGTTATTGAGTCATTTGTGTTTATTGTACATCTGTGAAAATTCTTGTTCTTGTCTCTGTGTCACTGGGTTACGTCTAACTGTTGTATTGTTACCGTGGGCCTGAGAGAAACGTAATTTCAATCCTCTGTATGTCCTGTGCATATTGGAGAATTGACAATAAAGTTGACTTTGACTTTATAAAGTTTGTGTAAACCAGTCATTACATTCACAGGAGGAGATGTGCAATGTAGACCACAATGTATTATATATTGATTAACAAACATTATTTCAGTCACAAAATGTTGATTTCAATTATTGCAACAGACGTCGTTTCAACATTATTTCAATGAACCCACTCGGTCGATTTTCCGTGGATCGACAGGCGTAAAATCAACATTACTTTCATGAGCAAAGTGATAGTGTATCAACACTGAAGATCAACCTTTATAAATTGACACAACTGACGCTGATTCCATGTAGATTCAACAATTCCTTACTATCTGCAAAAGACGTTGTTTCACCATTATTTCATCTATATAACATCTATTTCATTGATTTTTGTTAGTCCACGGACCTATATTCAACATTTCTCCCATGATCAAAGTGATGTCGAACCAACAATGAAGATAGTCGTTTATTAAATGCTACATCTGACATTGATTCCACGCAGGTACAACGTTTCCACAGGGTCTGGTCCAGCGTTTGAGACTAGGAAGTGTGAAGCAATTCCAAATGTCGTTCTTCAGTTGATTCAAATCAACGCACACAATGGTTCCCATTCCTATATTCTCAGTGAATGTAAATGGGAATAAAATACCAATATGAATGTATTTGTTTCTTATACGACGCAATCAGTTTCTCTTTTTCTTCCTTCTACGAATACCTGGCAAGTTGCAGTGCGTCCATCTTCATGTTGTTTCCGGCAAAATACATCCCGCCTTCGCACACAGAGTGCTAGATAAGTCAGCCCTTCCACCACCAGAGAAATCCCGGAATGCAGTGCGAAACTTGGACCTTGGAGACTTGGGCCTATTGGCTGAAATGAGCCAATCGTTAGCGTGACCTCAGCCTTGGGAGGAACTATCGTTACAGACCTCATGTGCGGACAAAGGCAGGCAACCGATGAGCTGCAGGAGCTTGGGGGTTTATATCATATTCACGCTTCCCTTAAAATACACAGACGGTAAGACAGTGCTTTCTCCTGTTTACTTTGTCGTTTTGTATGGTACTATATAGTAATGTTGTAGCAAGCTAGACAGAAGCTGAACTATTTCAGCTTGGGTGGACAACCAGCAAACATCAGAAATCTAACTTAGCTAAGAATTCCTGTAAGATATTATTACGGTCATTACTGTTAGCTATCATAGCTAGATTGTTGGCTACTCGCTACAAATACTTTACCTTGCAACCGCAGACCCCCGTTTTAAATTTAACTAGGTAGGCAGGTAGTTAAAAAGCTACCCAATCAAAGTTAGTTGAATAGGCTTCATATTTTTTACCACATGGGGTGACTTTAGGGGGTATTGCAAAAGGTCCGTAAGCTAGTTAGCTATCTTGTTAACTTACTTCCACGTCGGCGGCTACGTATGTCAGTCTAACGTTAGCTACACTCCTATAGCTAGCTATATGTCCATATACTAACGTTACCTTTTTAGCTAGCTAGTATTCAGAGACATTACACAAACGTGGAATTATTGGTTGGATTACCACACATTTTACTGTTGCTTGTATAAAGCACTTTCCGTGTTGTCTAATTTTAGATAGCTAGATCTTAAAAATCAAACGTAGTTTTAGTAACACGAACACACTTCCCGACGGTTAAATGTACATTACATTATTGTCATTGTAGCCAGTCTAGTTACGTGTTATCTGATGCTCTTTAATCAATTGTGCAAGCATAGTGTTTTGCTAGTTGGTTTGCTAACATTCGGTAAGTAGTTGCTGCTCACTTGGTTAACTGTCTTACTGTCTAATGTCACATTATTAAATCAGAACACATACCCTGACATTTTGTTGTTTTCAAAACTGCGATGATTAATTGGTGTGGTCGGGTTTTAGCTTGTTAATATTATAGAAAGTCATTTTAGAGTTTAGGTTAGGGGTGTCCTCAGAAATAACTCTTATTCCCAAAATAGTCGCTTTCCGAATGTTAAAACTCATTCTCTTGGGAGCTGGGCCTATTCTGCACCATTTCCTTCTTCCCGCTGCACACTAACAGCAAGCGGACTACATTACTCTCTAGCGGAAGGCACAAGCAGTTTCTTGGAGAATTTGCGACCCATTCGATAAAATAGGTTATTTTGGGCTGTATGCCAGAGACAATTATGAGACTGCAGTCTTCCCTTTCCAGAGGAGTGCAAATACCAGATTGCCTATTGTACATGTGTAACATATTAGCCCTTTGACATGTACCCTAAGTCTGCTTAGAGCAGACTTCCACCTGTTTAGAGCCTTGTAAATGATAGCATAGCACTTTCTTTCCTCAGTTGAGACTTCAAACTACACTTACCCTGAGGATAAAACTCATACTGAACAAATATGTATTTTAGATGACTTTTAAAATGTGTAAAAAGCTGGTTTATACATCTGACAAAACAGGAGTAAAATTTACCAAAAAATTTATTTTAAAACACAAAACAGTAACTGCAGTCCAAAACGGCAGCAGTACTTGTGTGATTTTGACTTGTAGGCTACTTCTTGTAATACTTATTAGAACCCGACCGATGAATCGGCCTGCTGATAGTATCGGCTGACATGAGCTAATTGCAGATAAATCAGTATAGGTGTTTATAACGGCCGATAAATGACAATTAAAAATGAAACGGAGAGACGGAAGATGGATCCTTCAACCATGTTATAAGCGTTGTCATTGCATAGTTTGTCCACCAGAGGGCTGTCATGCTAGCCTATCAATTCCACCACCTCCAGGAAATTTCCTCTGTTTAAACTTGATGAGCTTTCATACCTTCCCCTGAAAGCCAAACCTTGTCTTCCGACATACAATGTGATGTCAATCAGTTGGAAGATAATCTCTCTGTTTTTCTGTCTTTCCCTTTCTTTGGCTGTTTGCATTTGATTGTCAGACACTGCAAAAGCCATGTCTAATGCCTTTTAAATGCATTCCTTCTAATCATGCCTAACGTGTGATTCACTGCTGCAATGCTCCTTTATTCGGACTTTGGCCACCCTCCACATGTTCAACCCCAAGAACTTCCATGCAGACCTGCTCTTATACTTTTCATCATTGCGAATTAGCCAGCAGCTGCCAGTACATGGCATCATTCTGTGGAGAATACTTTAACCAGGGGTTTTGTTCATACCAGTGGCCCTGAAAAGACCGGCCTTCTTGGTTTTTGGGGAACTGCCCAATGGGACAACAGGGTCCAACTGAATTTGAAAATGTTATGAAGGCTGCATTGTACACCTGCAACAATATGCTATAGCGAACATATGAAGGTATTGCCTCATTTGGAGGAATGTGAAGAAGGAGATTTTTATTTATAGTAGGCTTGCACAATATATCAAGAAATATCATTAGCCTATCACAATATCAAAGTGATAATGAAATGTTAAAATAATATTACAATATTTTGTTCACACTTTGGTAAATAGGCTAATGCCTTGGCCTGTCTTTAGATTGAGTGGCAGTTGGTGTATTTAAGATACCGAAAAGATACCGTGCATCTGCACGAAAAGATACCGTTCCCCCCCCCCAGGCAAAAAAATGTATTTTAGACACTTAATTTCTTATGCAAGTGAGTCACAATGTAACTTGCCAACAGTAAAACTTTTTTTGTCCAAAAGACTGATCTCATATACGGAAGCTAGCACACCTTAACATAACCTTTACCCGTCACAGAAATGTTACTTCATATGCACACAAAAAGTAAAATGTGGTGTCGCAAGACACTCTGCTCACTGACATATTCATAAGCTGAGTTGACTATATAACCTGGTTAAAACAAAATTGAGCTGGGAGACTTTGTTGACAATTGAAATGTGTAATTTATTACATTTTCTACTATTAAAAACAAAAAAAAACATTGAATAAACTGTTGAAGGGAATACAGAGGGAGAGAGATATCACAATAAAAACTGAGAGCTGTCTGAATATTCCACAGTTTTTTTTTTTTAGGCCTCTTTAACCATTGCATCTTTTGGAGATCAAGAACTATAGTAAGTTATCTTTAGATGATTAGGACACGCTTCTACCATTATGTTGCTACTAGAGCCTGACCGATAAAGTGGCGTGTCGATAAACCTGACCAATAAACCGGCTGATATGAGCTAATTGCAGATAAATTGGTATAGGCGTTTAAAACGGCCAATAACTGACAATTAAAGAAACGGAGAGACGGAAAATTGATCCTTCAACCATGTTATGAGTGTTGTCATTACGTAGTTTGTACACCAGAGGACACACTGCAGCGCTACTGTTTGCAACACACGTTTGGAGTGCCGCAAATCGCAACAATCAGCTGGCCCAAGCAGAGTGGCGCCATGACGGAGATCATCTGTCTTCATGGTAAATTGATAATTGTCACGAGAAATACATTAGGCCTACTTAAATAATAAATATCCCCCATCACTTCTCCTCTTAGCCTAAATAAGCCTGCCAATGTTCATGTCAGCCATGCCTGGTTTTCCTGCAGTAACGTGAAAGCCGGTACCGTCAGTCAAACATCAAAATTACGTTTAACGTTAAGGTAGTTGAGTGGTGTAGGCCAGTGTTTCTCAGTCCTACTCCTGGCGGCCCACTGTCCTCCATATTCTGTCTATCCTTGCTCTACCTACCTGACTGAACTCATCAGTGGCACTTTTGATTAGCTGAGCGCACCTGATTTAACCAAGCAGCAAGGATAGATAGAAGATATGCAGGAGGACAGTGGGCCGCCAGGAGAGGTTTGAGAAATGCAGGTGTAGGCTAAGCTGTTGACAAACTTGATTGTATGTTTATTTATGAAACAGTGTGGCAGTTCTAGCGAGTAAACAAACAATGGTCCTATCATTTCTCCCTCGTCACTTCTAAAAATTCTCTGGCAACATCGCTTACAGCAGCTTATAACGCTGTCCATTGCTAAATTAGGTTTGCCACAAAGCTAGCTAATGCCATGTTTATCAGTGGAAGACCGCTAATGTTAATGAGCGGTTAAACTATAGCGTTTAACTTATTCTGACTAAATCAAGCAATGGTAAATATATCTGTGAATTACATGTCTGTACATTGGAAATTATTCCCTTTCGCACGTACGGTCAGACCATGTGACTAGCTGTTTAGCGTGTATGCTAAAACTGGTGCGATAAGAACACTAGATTGGCGAAATTCTAGGTAATTTTAGCTTTGAGGAAACAGCGATTTAACTCTTAAAAAATATAGCAAATGCTAACAAAACTATGAGAAGCTTAATAACGCTAATGAAAACATAACGAAATGTATCATGCTACATAGCATAAAAAATAAGTTACGTGCGAAAGGGTTAAACCAGAGGGGACACATAAATAAATGTGAGCTGAACAAGTATCTAACATGGCTTGGTAGCCGAACAAAGTTATCTAGCTTCTCTTTCAAGCGTGTAGTGTGAAATCACAAAGTTGCAAGTCCTCGTTGCAGACAGTCATGTAGATGCATTCAGTAGCAGCGTTTACTCTAGAGCCGTTTTCACATATGAATACCGGACAAGGTCTGGAGAATCAGGTCCGGAACTTGGCCGGAATTGCCCTTACACACATGTAGCACACAACAGGAGATTGTCCGTGACAGATGCGTTCTCACCTACAGGAAATACTCCGGTTTGGTTTAGGTGAGGGGTGGTGCCTGGGTAGCGCATGCAGGAGGCAGGACATGACGCCAAAAGTACACTGCAGAAATCGCAGCGGCTGTATTCGAAACCGCCTACTGCATGCTGTGTACTACGTACTACACAAGTATATACTGTATACTGCATGATATTTTTCAGTGTAGTACCCAGTATGTGACCATTAATAATTACATTTGTAGTATGTTACATTGTCGCTTGAAACTCGCTCATTGCGAGTTTAGAAAGTCCAGATTTCCTTGTGGTGTTTTCCAGTTAGATGCCATTTGCATTCTCACGAGTGAAAAGTATTGACGAGTTCACGAAAAGCATTCACGATGCTTTTCGGTGGTACGGCCACATAATGTGGCACGGAGGAGGAGAAGGCGAACATAGCTATTGTACTTTTGGGTAGCCTATAAAAAAAAATCACACAGCCATCCAAATGGTGCTACTGGTACACATAATTTATTATCAATTATACATTTATTATAACAGGAAGGTATGTTTTTGTTGTTCGCTATGTAATGTTAGGGCACCAGTTCACCTATCTCACTATACCTATCACTATTACTTAGCTACAGCTTAGCTAGCTACCAACCCAATAATAAACTACTAACCAATGTTATTAATCATCGTAAGAGACGGCAAGTAAGTTTTGGCAGTATAGCTATAGCTAACTATCTCTTTAATGATCATTGGACTCAAAATAGCATGTATTTGAACGTATCCGCAATGTCAACGAAACAGTGGAAAGCAATTTACAGGCACCCAGAAAAGAGTAGGAGGCAGATGTTTGTATTCTTCCAGTTTCGCGTCAGTCGCATGATAGAAAGATAGAAACGTCATCAACACTCGCTCGCAGTGAATTCTCCGTAACGTGACCTGCTGTATTCATACATGGGCTTACTCCGACATGAGCCGGACTTTGTACTAGGGAGCTGGCAGAACGAAGTCCATCACATGTCCGCTCCGACTGATTCAGACATTTGTGTTCTCACATACAGCTCCTCTGGGTAAGGGCCGGATATGTTCCGGCTTTCAGTGCATGTCTGAAAGGGGCTTAGGTCACTGTATCAGTTTACTGCATAGTTTAAGATGGCATGATTTTTTTTTTAAACTTTTTAATGTTTTTATACATTATACTGACAAAATTCATTTGTCAGTTACATATATCTTTAGCTGTATATATGTTAGGCAAGGGATGATGCGTTTAGCCCACAATAAAATACTTTTCACAAATTAGATTTCACATTGCGGAATTATCACAAAATGATATTACCCAGAGAAAAAAAGCTGATAGAAAACAAAAATAGAACACATATTAGGCACAAAGAATTAAATATCAATACTCTTGATGTAGCATTGGTTTGAGTGCCATACTGCTTTTATCACATGATTCAAAATTGGATGAACTTAACGTTAGATACTTAGCTACATGAAGTAGCTAACAACTTTAACAAGTTGCATTGATGACATGAATCTGCCAGTGAATAATGTCTACTTTGTAACTATACTGTTGTTGTAATGTTCCTCGCATTATCTAAATATTTCTGCCAGATAGTTAGTGGATGATCTGGCAAATAAGCTGGCTTTTGAGACATCTTTATTAATTTCATATTAATGTTACATAGGGATGCACGATATTGGATTTTTGCTGATATTCGACATGCCGATATTTTCAAATTCATTTTGGCCGATTGCTGATGCCCATACTCATATAGTGTAGATACATATGGATGCCCCATAATTTAAAAATGGTCTCACTCCCCTCAAGAAGCAGAGAAAAGCTTAGCAGCACACAGCTAGCATCCTCCCAGACTGAGAAACTTGGCTAGGGGCTGGTCGAAACTATTAGGACCGCCATTCGAGTCCCAAAGCACAAGCTTGGCGATCGCAGGCTGTCTTGTTTTCACCTGTTTCCCATCGCATTCTCTACTTACTGAGCCACATTATTTAAAAATGGTCGCATGCCCCTCCAGAAGCAGAGAGAAGCTTAGCAGCACACAGCTAGCATCCTCCCAGAGTGATAAACTTAGCTATATATATACCCCTATACCCCTCCTCGCATCACTGGTGCTTTACAACCATTGCAAATAGCAAATTTGTTATCTGTTTCAGATACTTTGAAATACTTCTATACAGCTGACATGTTGAAGCTTGTTGCTGGTGATCATAATAAAACATTTAGTATCATCGCGTGCGCATTTTTAACGCATCACCTTATCGGCCAGGCACATCGGCAGAAATTTTCATATCTGCCGAAGCTAATAATTAACTTAAGTTTTTATTGGTCGATACTGATGTCGTGCCGATATCATCGTGCATTCCTAATGTTACACAGTACAGTTCAGTTACTTAATACAAAACTTACTTCTCAAAAGAGGTGATAAACATTTCCATATTTAGTTAAAACCAGTAAGAACAGTGAATGGGAACTGACCATTTGGACTTCTTTTGGGGCAAAAAATTATTTAAATAATAGTATTATAAAAATAGTATTTCACTCTATAGCCAGTTCTAATTTAAGTCATGTGGTAATTTGATTTCACAAAATGTTGAATGTTGAGGGCCATCACTTTCAGTTTTGGTGTAATTTAATATTACGATATTTCAAAAAGAAGAGATTTCAGGAATTTGTAAATGAAGGTATAAAAGTATAATTCAGATATTCAGATAATTTTACACATGAATTCCTGTCATTTGTTTGTTTATGGGAGAAATGAATTTCATATACGCCTTCATCAGCAGTTCATATGTGTTGACCAATGACAAAAAAGGTGGGGTCTGATGATCTAGCTCCTCAAATATCCAGTGCTGCCCCATTTCGTAAACTGCAGTGAGAAGTAACTTGCATATTTTCCCTGGTCCAGTCCATAGGGACATTTGTCATTATTGGTAACCATCAAATCAAAGTTTATCTACACTTTAGGTCTTGCCTGTGAGATATTCCACAGTGCACGATATTATTTGTGAAAAATCTAGATTATTCAGCATTACAGTACATTACATTACATCATTCAGCAGATGTTCTTAGACCGACTTTCAAATAAGTGCATCACTATGCTAAGAGTAGTTATCACAAAGTATTACAAGAGATACTAAGATACTAAGTTAAGTGCTAGTGTAGAGTGTTTTTTTGGAAACTAGGGATAGATAAGCTAGATAGAGACAGATAGAGTGGAAGCTAGACGAGAATCAAGAAAGTGTCCAAGAATACTCAATATGTAGAACAAATTATCTTTGACTTGCTTTAAAATTTTATGGCCCAACCTGGTGTAAAATAATAAATGTAATGATAATCAGGGCCCAGATAATCTCAGGTTGGAATTCTCAAACACTCAGTTTCTAGTAGTTGCTAACTAGCTATGTGGCACTAACATGGTAACATTTTAGGAGTTGGGAGCTTGTTTTGAGCTTGTGTTGCCTGTTTGAAAGCTTCAGTATGTCCTTGCAAATTTTGTAGTCTGTGGACTCAGCATATTCTGTGTTGTGTGTTCAAAACTGTGAATGCCAGTATATTTTGAGGGGTGCAGAATAAGGCATGGGTTTGATACCTTTGCTTTGTTTTTAAATAATTCTTTCTTTGAACAGCAAACAAATAACCAAAAAATAAAACAACTTCAGCAGTCAAAATGTCATTTTATCCTCTATAATTCTCAGAAGGCCATTAAACCTCATTGTTGTAGTCCATTAACAAGATGTGAACGTCATTTCCTTCATAATTGCTATTACCTCATTCCCTTTCTGGGTCTCAAATTCTGCAGCCTTCTTGTCTGTGTTCAGATTGGCCATATATAGGTCTGGAAAGTGAATACGCTTGCTTACCCACTCGTGTTGCATTAGCTAGTTGCATCATCACATAGCATTAGTTTTAGAAATTTTGGCACCTGCCTCCAAGTTGGAGTCAATATGGTAAACATTAAAGGTGAATACTGCAAAAAACAGAAGGTGACCGCATAATTTTTTTAATATCGTACACATGGATGCGTAAATTATATGCCTGTATTTTGGCTTATTTTGGGTAAAGAATGATCATTGTTATTGTTACATGTCATTGCTTGCTTTTATAATGGATGAAGATTTCTTTGTGCATGTTCATGTTATTTGATATGACCTTGTTTGTACAGTTGATATTAAACTTTGAGAGTAATTATCTTCCTAATAAATAATTTGCAACATCAAATTTCTGTGATGGCAAGTACTAAAATTTTGATCTAACCTTTATTTGGAAGCTGCTGTACCTTCAGGAGTTTTAAATACCTACCTTCCATGCAAATCCATCTCGGTGCTCAGTTATGGATGAAGAGCAAGACACTTTCAAAGGAGATGCAGGCCACAGTGTGCTTGAAATTGATGCAGATTTGAGTGAGTATGAATTCACTTTGATTTAATGACACAAGGAAAAATGTATGCATATCTGTACTTTTGATTCACAGCAGTACTTACTGAATAGTATTTAACGTGCTGACAGATTCTTCTAATTGCTAACAAGTATAACTTGTTAACATATATTAGATTTATATTAGGAAGTATAATCATATGATTGTGCGAAAAGTGCAATTTGGAAATGCGTTATATGACTTCTAGTGTGAAGCAGTCCCAAGAAATCTGTCCTTAGTGTGACAACAGAAAAAAAGAATGTGAATGTTCAACTCTGGAAATTGCAGTGTGAAAAACAGACACTGGCTGTATGTAGGAGTATCAGGGATTGCCCTTGCCTGTGGTGCTCATGCATGAGTATAGAGGTAGGGTAAAGAGACAAGCTTAGTACAGTACAATTTATGAATCTAATTTGTGCATACTGAATTGAAACATACTGAAGAACTTCTCCCTTCATCATTTCTCTCAGATTGCAAATGGTCATCCTGGGCAAAAGATAAAAGCAAAAGATAAAAAGATATAAGCAAGATTTCTTGTCTCGCATAAGTAGCCAGCGCTCTTATAAGATCATTTTGTGATCGGTTGGAAAGGAGAGACACCTGAAATGTTTTTTGTGATGCTTTCGTTTGCTTGATTTCATCAAGATGAAACTTGAGGACACTGTCATGCTAGCCTATCAATTCCACCACCTCTAGGAAATTTCCTCTGTTTAAACTTGATGAGCTTTCATACCTACCCCTGAAAGCCAAACCTTGTCTTCCGACATACAATGTGATGTCAATCAGTTGGAAGATAATCTCTCTGTTTTTCTGTCTTTCCCTTTCTTTGGCTGCTTGCATTTGATTGTCAGACACTGCAAAAGCCATGTCTAATGCCTTTTAAATGCATTCCTTCTAATCATGCCTAACGTGTGATTCACTGCTGCAGTGCTCCTTTATTCGGACTTTGGCCACCCTCCACATGTTCAACCCCAAGAACTTCCATGCAGACCTGCTCTTATACTTTTCATCATTGCGAATTAGCCAGCAGCTGCCAGTACATGGCATCATTCTGTGGAGAATACTCTAACCAGGGGTTTTGTTCATACCAGTGGCCCTGAAAAGACCGGCCTTCTTGGTTTTTGGGGAACTGCCCAATGGGACAACAGGGTCCAACTGAATTTGAAAATGTTATGAAGGCTGCATTGTATACCTGCAACAATATGCTATAGCGAACATATAAATATAGGATATTGCCTCATTTGGAGGAATGTGAAGGAGATTTTTATTTATAGTAGGCTTGCACAATATATCAAGAAATATCATTAGCCTATCACAATATCAAAGTGATCATGAAATTATCATTAAAATATAATATCGTTAAAATAATATTGCAGTATTTTGTTCACACTTTGGTAAATAGGCAAATGCCTTGGCTTGTCTTTAGATTGAGTGGCAGTTGGTGTATTTACTTTAAGACCCAAGTGAACTTGGCACAAAGTGTGGACTCTTGTCTAATATATCAAAAACTACTCAGGCATGTGATTGGTAAAGGGAAAAAAAAACAGGAAAAGATACCGTACCGTGAGTCACAATGTAACTTGCCAACAGTAAAACTTTTTTTGTCCAAAAGACTGATCTCATATACGGAAGCTAGCACACCTTAACATAACCTTTACCCATCACAGAATTGTTGCTTCATATGCACACAAAAAGTAAAATGTGGTGTCACAAGACACTCTGCTCACTGACATATTCATAAGCTGAGTTGACTATATAACCTGGTTAAAACAAAATTGAGCTGAGAGACTTTGTTGACAATTGAAACGTATAATTTATTACATTTTATACTATTAATTTGAACAAAAACATTGAATAAACTGTTGAAGGGAATACAGAGGGAGAGAGAGAGATCACAATAAAAACTGAGAGCTGTCTGAATATTCCACAGTTCTTTTTTAGGCCTCTTTAACCTTTGCATCCTTTGGAGATCAAGAAATATAGTAAGTTATCTTTACATGATTAGGACACGCTTCTACCATTATGTTGCTACTAGAGCCTGACCGATAAAGCGGCGTGCTGAAATTATCGGCTGATATGAGCTAATTGCAGATAAATTGGTATAGGCATTTAAAACGGCCGATAACTGACAATTAAAAAAGAAACGGAGAGACGGGAAATTGATCCTTCAACCATGTTATGAGTCATTGCGTAGTTTGTACACCAGAGGGCACACTGCAGCACCACTGTTGGCAACACACGTTTGGAATGCCGCAAATCACAATAATCAGCTGACCCAAGCAGAGTCGAGCAAAATAGCTCACGACGGAGATCATCTGTCTTCATGGTAAATTGATAATTGTCATGTGAAATACATCACTTAAATGCTAAGCTAGCTAATGCCATGTTTATCAGTGGAAGATTGCAAATGTTAATGAGTGGTTAAACTATAGCATTTAACTTATTCTGCCTAAATGAAGCAGTGGTAAATATATCTGTGACTCGCATATCTGTAGTTACAGTCGGTACATTGGAAATTATTAACCCTTTCGCGTGTATGGTCACACTGGTGTGATTGGAACGCTAGATTGGTTTCCTCATAGCTAATTTTAGCTTTGAGGAAACAGCGATTTAACTCTAAAAAAATATAGCAAATGCTAACTGAAAACTATGAGAAGCTTAATAACGCTAATGAAAACATAAGGAACCATGTAACCTAATATGTGCGCTACATAGCATAAAAAATAAGTTACTAGCGAAAGGGTTAAACCAGGGCGGACACGCAAATAAATATGAGCTGAACAAGTATAACATGGCTTGGTAGCCAAACAAAGTTATCTAGCTTCTCTTTCAAACGTGTAGTGTGAAATCCCAAAGTTGCAAGTCCTTGTTGCAGACAGTCATGTAGATGCATTCAATAGCAGCGTTTACTCTAGGTCACTGTATCAGTTTACTGCATAGTTTAAGGTGGCATGACATTTTTTTAAAAACTTTTTAATATTTTTATACATTTGACTCTCATTTATCAAAACCTTAATATATTTAGTTGTACTTTTGTTCAAAGTACTATTTATGACAATAAAGCGAGTTTATTTTTAAACTGCATTATGTCATGTTAACTTGGTGAGGACTCTTAAATAACTACACATAACAAATGTTAGAGAAAATCTTTGTGTTTCTGAAAAAACGAATATCGGCCGATATATCTATCAGATTTTTAAATCCTCAAATATCGAAATCGGCATTGGTCTTAAAAATCCTATATCAGTCGGGCTCTAGTTGTTACAGTTGCCTACACATAACTTTAACTATTACAAGACCTGCCTAGTGACAAAGTTATACAGTTAGCAAGTTACCTAGAAAGAATGACATTCAGTAGAATGTTTGGAGTCTGAGGGCAGGCTTACAGCCTCTTCTCAGTAGCTAATTAGTTAGCTAAGCTAACTATTGCTAACTAATGATATGTAGCTTGCTTAACTTATGTTCCTGTTTACTGTTTAGCTTAGTTTCAATTCACAGATTACTGATTCACATCTGAGGCAACCACTCCCTTGCTAGCTAGTTAGCTAACGTTTCCAGCAGGCTCATGTCACACTTTCTCACAGGTGACAGTAGGCTATAGTAGACACAATAATTGTAATAAATGGATAGCTTAAAAAAAATGCTGAATGAGATTATTCATACACACATGCGATTTAGTCAAGAAGATTCTGATTTTTGAAAACGCGAGTCAGTAACTCAACTATGGTGGGCTTTAAATACTAGAATTTCGTGGAATTCCAGATTCCAGCGGAAATCATGAAATGACGGTCAAGCGGTCTTGAGAACGCATACGCACTTTACGTAGAATGTTCAGTACCACCAACAGAAGACTGGATTATTATGCAGTACTCAAGATGTATTGAAACATTATGGGTAGACAAGGTTAAGGACAATAACAGATACTCATCCCCAACAATCACAGATGCGCACCCCCCCCCCCCCCCCCCCCGTTTATTCAATGATTCAAAGTTCCAACAAAATATTAGGATATATAGTCGGATTTATAACCTAAACATGGTTGCACATCCTAAAGATATTACTTAAACAATCTTAACGACTCAGGGTGCACACATTTACTATAATGATTTACTTCACTGCACTAAGTGCACTGCAATTGACATTGTGGCCAGTAATAAGAATTTGACTATGCCACCCAGTTAAAGTGTTGGGACTCGTTTTATCAATAACTATTAATTTATTGGGGGAAAAAAATTAAACGCAAGTTCTTAAAAATGGTGGGAGCAAGACAACCAAGAACATTTGAGATCATGACCACTTTTCATTCAGAATGATTCCTTTTTATTACATTTACATTTACATTTATTTATTTAGCAGATGCTTTTATCCAAAGCGACATACAAAAGTGCATACAGTAAGTATAGCGACAGTACGGGGACAGGATGTGTACAGTTCCACAGGTAGCAATTAAAAGCAACAGCAAAAGAGTCAATTCATCTGTTATAGAACACAAGTACAAAAAAATGAAAATTTTTTTAATCAGTCCGCTAGTAGGTGGTGTCAACAGCCAGAGGTGTCACCGCTCTGTCATTCACGAGTATAGTGCAGCTTCAGCCAGGGCATCTCGTTATCTAGCAGGGGGTGATACAAAACACTGTGAGTAGCCTAGAGAAGTGACCATTTTCGGTTACACAGCACAGAAACAAATAGGCTAAACAAAATCCCAAAAACCCTAGATACAAGCAGCTGCACAAAACAAACAAATTGCATGCTTGCTCAATTCGGGAACAAGTCCTTCAGAAGTCGACCGGCTTCCATTTTCCTGCGTCTTAAAAAGGCGATAGACTAATGGGGCAAATCACCACACCTGCCACAACCACCGGCACATTAAACAATGCGTTTACTATTAAGGGAGGGGGTGTGGCATCTGAAATAATTCATTATCCATTACTACACGATTAAGTAGGCTACACAAACTAAGTAGGCTATGCAATGCACGTAAGCCACAGAGTCCCTCCCAACCAATCAGAAATCTTACTAATATATCACTCTTGTCGTCGACAATTATTATGAAACTCAGGCGTGTGTGAGTCTTGTGTGTGCATAACTAATAGCTTTAACTAAAACAATATTTAATTTGCAATTTAATTTGGTCTAACTTCAGCAATGATGTACTAGTGCTACTAATGGCTAATCCCAGCTATCAAAATCCTTCAGAGAGGCAGCTTGTCCAAAAGAGGGAAAATGGGAAAGGGAAAATAATTTCACCTGCAGACTTGATTGGAATTCCCTCCTGAGACCATTTAGCCATCTTTGCACTGACTTTGTTTTTAAGAAAAGACCTTGAAAAGGATATCTAATGTGTTTATATACAAATATGCAATGATATACATAGTTTATATACATAGTTTATGGATAACATTCATTTGTGTGTGATGCAAATTTTTTGTAATTGCAGACCTTCCATTAGTATTGTCATGCTTTTTATGCACTTTTTTTGTAGAAAAAAGGTTTTTATGAAAAATGTGGTTATACTCCATCATTAGTGGCATTACTTCAATCAGTTGTTTATAGCAAAATTTTTACAGTTGCATCGTAAAATCACTGGTAAGTTCTCCCTAAGCAAGCTAAAGGTATACCCTTGGAAACCATTATAAAGGAAACAGCAATTTTTTGGAAACAGAAGGGAAGTTTGAATGGGGAAATAATGAATTGAAATGAAAATATTCATGATACTACATGGCTGGACAGATGGCTGTCAGTGTGGGAGAGATGTTGGGCCTAAAATATAGGGTGGTGGGATGATGTTGGGTGGCCTCTTCATGTCTTTCAGGGTAGCCTTTTAACTGGTGGTTGGTCTGCAGGTGGAAATATTAGAAAGAAGTGAGAAAGAGGGTTTATCAGAATAGATGGGCAGGGTAGTAGAGTACAGTATTCAGTAGACCAGTGTAACACATTGTAGCCTTAGTGGAGACATGTGGCTGAGACTGTTTGACCTCATTAAGAGTAAGACCTGACTGAAAAAGAGCTTGCCATAGACAGCTTACTAACCATAGGCATGTATCACCTTCTGGTTCATAACAGAACAAATACAATACACTTAGCCTAGGACTCACTAGATTAAAGCCTTTCAGTTGCATTAAATCAGTTTGCATGTGAATGTTGATAAATAGGCAATACCCTAGTGCATATGACCTAACTTGAAAGGTATAATACAACCTGCAAAAATTTAATCAAAATTTAACTGAATGAAACTGAAATAGTTGTTATTTTAACATTTCTAATTGCATTTTGTTTTACTTTATAGGAGATGACAACTTCTTTAAGCTTATTGAAGATTTCTTGGGATCGCAGTCTGGAGAAAAACTGAATTTTGATGAGAGGCCGTGCAAGAACAGGTTGTTGATTCAAGTGGGACTAATGAGAGAGGATAACCAAGTTTCCTGGGGAAATGTAGAGACATGGCTTCAGAAGATTTTCCCCATGTACCGTTCTGCTGATTTCCGTAGCATAATTGAAAGGAGCATTGAAACAGCTTTGAGTTTAAGTGGTGATGCAAGAGAAATCTTCCTCAATTCAGATGTAAACTTTGAATTTGTTGGCCCAATTTGTGATAGCCTTGGAATTGGAAGAGCAGATCTGTTGAAAATGTCAGACTTTTCTTATCAGGCAAAATGCACCCAAATTACAAATGGTCTGATATTAGAACTCAGCAACTTTGTTACAAAGGAAAAAATAGACCCAGTAGTTTTGGTGTCATGGTTAAGGAATTTCAACCCAAGGTTTTGTAGTGATGGCAGAATTCAGAAGGCTAACAAAGTCCTTCAGACAAAACTCAAGAAAATCAAGTTAGAGTATCGAAAGTATCAGAGGGGCAAATCCCGGAGAAACAGTATGCTGGAAAAATTCCTTCAGGCTGAATTTGAATTGGTTCCCAAAGTACTTGATGTTCCAGTCAGAAAGCTGCATGGTGTAAATCGAATAAAACATTTTGTTTCAAATCACCAGAACAGTAAGAAGATGACCAAAATATTCAGAGGAAAAAAATGTGCCTTACAAGCAACAGCAAAACAATTACATGGAAATTCCCTCTCTCAGGGTTGTGTTGGAAGCAAACTGATGAAGTCAGAAGACACTGAAAAAAGCTTGGCTCGGAAGAACCCTGTAAATGATGTAAATCGTTCATTGCAATCAAACAACTTGCTGAAGGTAAAAGAAGAATGCAATTCTCCAACAAACAAAGGTCCTCGAACAAGACAAGGGACAGGGGGCTCAGTAGGAATTCCAGATGCAGCTAAAGCAGAGGCTTTAACAATACTTGATGTTTCCATGCTTTGTCTTCAGAAACTGTCAAGTGTTTATGGAGAAAAAACAGAAGAATCCAAGCAAGTTGTCAAGGATCTCATCCAGAAGCATTTTTTGTTAATGTTGGAGGAAGAGCCTGTCATGAAAGCATTTAATGAAAAAATCAACAGTTTTCAGAAAGTGGCTTCACCATTACATTTTCTTGACTGTAATGCTAATTTTCTTAATGAATTAAGTGATGCAGTTGAACAGCAGGTACTTGCCATTGAAAGAGAGATTATCTTGTTTACAGGAGAGAAGCTGGGACGTGACAAGAATCCTAAATTCTCCAACTTTGTTAACTTTTCAGAAAGTGTAGCTTCACGCTATATCCGTATGGCCTGTGATGTTTTGAGTCCTCGTGGTGAAACAAAGCACAGTTGTAGAAGACAATGGCTCAGTTTCTGCAAGACAAGAGAAAAACCTTCTAAATTAGCTGTAAGTCAGTCCAATCGCTTCAACACCTATTTTGAGGGTGCTGCAGGCCTCATTCACCATCATACTGACATCATCCATTTTTTTTCAGACCCTCATGTTTCTAGCACTTTTGACTGGCCAAATGTCATACAGGAAAGTGTCGCAGATGATGCCAATGATGAGGTTATCCAGGCTCTTGTTTGTGTTATTGCCATTGTCTACTGCAAAATTCTCGGCCCTTACTGGCAGCTTCTGAAGAGCAGTGCGGAGTATGTATACTTTCACAGATATGTCCACTGCCTTCACCAAAACCTCATGCAGTGGTCTGTGGATGCTTCACTTCTCCTCTTGCCAGTGTACTCAGACAGCAATGTATTCCACCAGTTTCCTCTGCAAGAAAAGAGTTTTGATGGGGTGTTTTCATACTGCAGTCCTGAGAACCAACACACTTCCCTAATCAGGAAATGTCTGGAGAAGATGATGGAAAAACTTGCAGTAGTTACTGAAACAAATCTGAAGGATTTCTTGCCAGGTGGAGTGTACTGTCAAGACCCTGCTCCAGAAACGTGTGCTAAACTGAGAACCTGCCAGCTGTCACATTTGATGAGTGAGTACCCATATGGCCACGCCTACCCCTACAAGTGTAAAAGATCAGACATTTCAGCTGTTCTACCAACGACCAATTCTGCTGTTGCTTCCAAAGATGATTCTTCCATTCTTAAGAGAAATGGCATCATTCATCCAAAAAAAGGACTTTGTTCTCAAGGCAAAACTCTAAGCATTTTGGGAAAGCCAAGTGAAGATGCAGATCTGAAGGAAAATGAAAACCTCCAAGATGGCTTTACCAAGAATTCAATCCTTGCTTCTGTTGCTAAAAATGGAGGACCATGCACAAGCAAGCAAGATGTAGACTGCTTGTTAGCCAAAATGGAGGGCGCCAGTCATGCTCAGAAACGGGAAGCAATTCGGTGTGAAATAAATTACCAGAAAGTGATTCTTGGCTCAAGAGATAAGAACCTGAATCAAATTGGCTTCTCTTTGACAGATATGGTTACAAAACTGAAAATGGTGTTACCAGACAATGGAGATGGACAGATTAGCACAATGAGAGAGGAAGCTTTGGGCAGCATGGAGGATAGAATGAGACATCACCAGCACTATTACGTGACCAAGACTACAGATAGACCAGAGTGGCCTATTACTCAGAATTCAGATCTGAATCCTTTCATCAACACAGGTATAAATTTGAGAAAAAACAGAATTCACACCCACAAAAGTTACAGGGAGAACTTTGAATTTAACTTTTCTTCCTTGCATAATTAATGGGCTAAACTGTGTTTGGGCTTCCTGTTGCCTGGAGATTCCCCTCACTCTCTTATTTTGATAGTTCTTGTGTGCTTTTAGTAAGTTTTTAATATTAAAATAACTGTAGTAGTGTTTGCACATTAATATGCCTTTTCCATCTTACAACTGAAATACACTTGTCCAAGGACTTCTTAGGTTTTAATAATCGGTGTATTCTATGAATAAAGGAGCTGAATGTACTGAGTCTCTATTAGCAAAACTGAATATACAAAACTGGATAATGTTTGCACTTTTTTTCACAAAAGAATCCTTGCTTCAGGGTCTGTTGTCCAGTGAATGGAAAGATCACCAAGGTGTTTACATATATCAGCACAAATCCTGTCAAAGGTTGTCATCTGCTATTCGTGTCACCAAGGTACCAGTTCAAAATAGTGAGTGTGTGGTAATCATCCTTGACATGACCTTTGACCACTGACTTGCTCTTTGATATGCCCAGAGATTTTTAGCGGTGGGTTTATTTCCAAACACATTGACTTTTTTTTTCTAAAACATCAGAATTTCAAGCAAAAATTTGGAACGCAGTAAGTTGTTATTAGGTAAAATACAGATCATTTTCTAGAAATAGTATTGGTTCTGAACACTACTCATCCCATGTACATCCTTTGTGGAGGCATTGCTACCCTGTCACTGCATGGGCGGCGCCAGGGAGGGGCTTGGGGGTGCTGTAGCTACCCCTAGGATAGCCATAGCACCCCCAAGAAATTTCTTTAGAATTTATTTAGAATCTTTAATTTTTAATGAATGGCATTGTAACTGTCGCGGAGCGGGTACTGCGTATGTGCGCGTGTGTATGCGCGCACGCGTGTGTGTAAGTGTTGGGGGTGTTGCAGTAGAAATTAAACTGTGGCGACCGTCACATTAATGGGAATCCATAAATTTCAGAGCACCCTCGCCTCACCCTGAAAAGTCAAGCAACCCCATAGCACCAGCAAAAGAAAATCTCTGGCGCTGCCCCTGTGTCACTGTGTTGTAGCAGATAACCTAATGGCAGAGATGAATATGGTTTTTCAGAATACATTCCTGCAGGATGGAGGCATAGTGAGACTAGACATCTTCATATTGCTTTGAGAACACTTTAAGACCAACTTTAAACCTGGGGGAGCACGTGTTTGGGTTTCAGATTAGTGAAAACTGCTGTTATACCATTATTTTATGCCCTCTGAACTATTGGCAGATGTATTCTGTAATGTTAGTTGGCCATCTGCCATTGTCTTCTAGTTGTCTTTATGCAAGTATAAGCTTTGTGTCATATGTCCTGTATAGATATAAATAAAAATATTTTCTAATTTGGTGTGCATTGGTGGATTTATTATCTAATAATGAATGAATGAATCTGTAATCTGCGTAAAAATGTTTTGAGTGAAAATGAGCTCTGAATTCAAAATTAAAATTATTATTAAAAATTATTTGAATTTGGTCCTGAGAAAATAAAGGTTTCTGATGATATATTGCATAAGTGCATAAGTGTGCATGAGCCACTGGCATGCTTTGTATTGAGGGTAGGGTAGGGGGAAGCATTCATAGAGTAAACTGTGTGGGATGAAATGTTTTTGTGACTTAAATGTGTTGAGGAAGAGAAATGTAGGGAGACGTTTGATGTAACAGTACACTAAAAAGCTATGTCATTTATTTACACATTGTATTATAAAATCATTTATAACTCCTTGCCCATTTTCTGAATTCCAGTGACTTAAAGTGCTTTTGTGATTTGTGAAGGCATTCCTCTTACAATGCTCTTTTTTCATACATTATCCTTAAAATTCCTGATGGTGCCATGGGCCTTAGCTGGATATGTGTAGCTCCTGTAGGTTTCATAATTTATGGTCAGCAAGGCCTGTAGAAATTTATCGAGGCTTCACATTGTAGCAATTTGCTTACTTGGCAACATTTTGTAGCTTATCATTTTTGGCCCAATTTCTGATGAACAGAATAATTTTGCTTCAACATTGTGTGGATGATGTAAACAAACGTAAGGTACCAGCTATATAGATAGTTAATGTATAATTACTTAGCTGCTGATATTAGAATTCCTCAACTGAAAATCTGTGTTGCAGTGGTGTTTCAGGCTTAACAATTAATTTCCGTTTCAAATAGTTTTACTTTTAATCTGTGCAAAGACACCAGTCTTCCTGTTAAAATCAAAAACGGGTATTTATCGATTCACTTTTATTTGCTTATTAGATATTTATTCATTGGGCTGCCTGGGATTGTCATTGATGTATCTGTCTGTTCCATCCATGTGTGGTTAAACATGGTGACTTTTTCCACTTCCCAATTTTGTTCATGCTGGTATGGCATGGTATTGGTGTGGCAACTGGGGAGATGTCAGTTAAATCACTCTTAAAATGGTTAATTCACCAAATGACACCCACCAGTGCAGAAAAAAACTTTTATGGTAATGACAAAGGGAGACTCCTGCACAATAGTGAAGGATTCAGGAGCATGTCCAGTTTTCAAAATACAGTTGCTTTCCATAGTTGTTAACAGTGTTGTCTGCCATGCAAAGAAAGGGGCTACATCAATTTTGGATTTGATCTCATTGGTTACCAAGCATGCAACAGAAGGAACTAAATCACTCAAGATTGTTTTCAACAATTCAGTAACCACAGTGGAGCATTCCAGAGTGAGTTCCCAGTTTGGCTACTGTGTTGCTAGATTTAGTGAATTTTTGGACCCCACCAGCTACTTTTCCTTGAAACCTAGCTACTTTTAAGAGCTACAGGTGAAAAATTAGCAACTTTTAAAAATGGATTCAGAGATTTATAGTGGATAAGAAACTACAGATTTACATCTCAAACTTGATATCCTCCATCAGCTAGCTAGCTACCTATTAGCTACATACTTTACAGTCACTGCTATTGGCATGGATGTAGCCAAGTTAGCTAAATCTACTAGACAGTAGCTGCATAGCAAACTTGAGTACAATCACAGAAATCAGTACAAGCAATGCTCTTACTCTACACACTTACTCCAGAATTTAAGTTGAGAAATTGCATGTCCAGCTGTGAGGATTGACAACCATTCCACCCAATTCTAGTTAGCTGCTTACAGTCTGGATGGAGTTAACGACTAGAATAAAATATTAAAACAGCAGTCCTTGACACACTAGTGTTATTTGAATTCATACCAGCCCCTGCTGACCTTCAAGATCCTAATGATCTAGCTGCACAGTAGTTCTCTGTTAGTTTTTTAGAGGTGCAGCGACACCATTTTTAAGACCGATACAAGTACCAAGTATTTACTTTTAAAGTATCGGCCGATACCGAGTACAGATACGAGTACTTATTTGGGGGGAATGAAAGAAGCATTGTAGTTACTCAAAGAAAATGTTTATTATTCGAAACGTAGAAACGTTTAAGTGCCTTCTCTATAAAGCCATTAGACAGCTACAAACTGACAAGCTTGCCTGAGTAAACGTAAACGTAAGGGGAAGGTTTTTCTTAATAAAGAGAAGCATTTCCGCTCTCACGTAAGTCGGTTTCTTCTCTCATTAACAACTTGAGAAGCTTCGCTGAAGAGTCGTTTGCTCTCAACACTAGTGCATGGCGCTGATAGAATTTTTCCGAGCTGTGGAAGCCAAATGAGGAAATCGGACTGCGTTGCTTCTCCAGTACTCTAGGGCAGCGTTTCCCAAACCTCTCCTGGAGGACCCCTTGTCCTGCATGTTTTAGATCTCTCCCTGCTCCGACATCTGATTCAAATGATCAACTCGTTATGAACTCCTGAAGCTGCTTAATAACAAACTGATCATTTAAATCAGCTGTGTTGGAGCAGGGAGAGATCTAAAACATGCAGGACAACGGGTCCTCCAGGTGAGGTTTGGGAAACGCTGCTCTAGTCTAGGGCATTATCTGATCTTGCGATAGTTGGCTCTCTGAGGTAGGTCTGCACATGTATTGCTGCGCTTGTGACCACTGCCTCTATGTGTGGTGACTGCTTCTCTAGAATTTCATCGAAAACCGCAAAGAGATTGGTCTTCTGCGTACTCTTTTCTGCTCTGGTTCATTCGAGTGCAGTGTTGTGTCACCCGCGGTCACATTCTCCACCTTTTCAATTTCTCCAATCACTGCTGCGCTGGCTTTTTGCATGTTCTCAGCGCTTGTGAAATAACGGTCCTTGTACCTGTTATAAATACACACACGCGTCTCAATAAAAATACACAGTAGCCTTTACATCACCAGAACAAGAAGGTACGTATAATAATGAAACCGCTAAAGTTTGTTACATTATAGACAAGTTGTTCATAAGCAAAGCTCAGCTGGCGAATAAAATACAATAGCTCAGTGTGCATTTAGTATAGCTAAGCTACAAAGATACTTGCTCACCTAGCATCCAAAAGCGTGGCCACGGCGTACAAGGACTAAGATGCCTAGCCTCTGAAGGACGTGACTTGGAAGGACCCGTCCTACCAAGGAAGCATCCTTGACTTTGAGAAACAGCTTCTGCCTCCACATCAGCGAATCGCTGTGTTAACGCATCCAAAAGGACGCTCTTCATCGTTTTGATTCCGCTGTCAAAATCGCTTTCTCTGCTGAGACGTTTGAGGACTGTGATTGCTGGAATCACGTCAGCTGCTGTGGCAGAACAGAGGCTGAACTGCCGACTACCGAACTGTCAATTCTTCAAACGGATCAAGAACTGTCAGTACTCTTGCGCTGAGCGTGGCTGGTAATATGTGATCGGATGTGTATGCGCTCAGTGTCCTCTTCTGCTCCAGGAGGCTCTGTAGCATGTAGTACGTGCTGTTCCAACGAGTTTGAACATCTTGCTGCAGCCTCTTTACGGGACATTTCAGATCTCTATGAATGTCCTCGAGACGAGAGTAGGCCAGTGGGGAATGTTTGAAATGGCCCACAATTTTCCTCCCGATTGCTACGATGTCACAGATACTACGCTGCGAAAGTAGCCCTCATGCACAACAAGTTGTAATGTTGCGCTGCACAGGATAAGCTAGACAGCTCCATGTCTTGAGACGCCTTTGATAGGTTTCTAGTATTATCTCTTACAAAGACTTGGACGTTTGATTTAGGGATCTTCCATTTTCCAACATTTCTTCGAATGCCATTGAGACTGCTCCTGCTGTGTGTGAGAGCCCCGGAACTCCTTGTGTGTAGCACAGCATTTTGTAGAGTAAAAATATTTTCTACCCTTTGTGACTTAGTGGTGACATTGTGCATACATCGGAAAACCAGATATCAGTCGTGAAACTCACGTCAGAAACGTCCTGCAGAAGCTGGTGTATGTGGGTCGAAACCTTACTGTACAACTGTGGAAGAGCTGTGTCGGTGATATATCGTCGGCTAGGCAGCACATAGCGTGGCTTAAGGCAGTCCATGAGACGGCGGAACCCCACATTCTCCACAACTGATAAAGGCTGGTCGTCAAGAGCAATAAATTCGGTTATTTTTCTGTAATTTTCTTTGCCTTTGTGCTGCCCTTAGACAGCTTTTCGTGCATATGCAGGGATTGTGTCAGCGTCTGCTGAGTAACATTTCCCTTTCCCTGCTTAGCTTTAGCATTGCTTGTGTCAACAAACGTACTCGTGAGGATGACGATTCTTTAAATTTATCAAATTGCTTGTGTTGTAGTTCTTTATATTTGTGCCTCCCCTTGAAATGGTTGTGTTACTACAATTCGAAGTTTTACTTTCTTTGTTTTCAAATTTAAAGAAATTCCAAATAGCTGACATGATTCCAAGTTTGATTACAATAGGGAATAGGCTAATAGGGCTCCGCTGTTAGTTTCGCGGCAAGTTTACAGGCTACGTCATTATACGTCAGTACACTCGTAATTGGAAGGATTAAATTATGATGCTGATACCAAGTACGAGTGTTTACCATGCTGTATCGGCCCGATACGAGTAACGACGAGTAGTATCAAGTTCAACTGAACAAGGATGTTCCATTTCTTCACTCCATCATCCCTTATTTTATCTTCTCATCTCTTCCTTGTTTTCTTGTTGGGTTGGGATGCACCGCTGTTCTGTTCTGTTTTCCCCAAGCTAATTTTATTTATTTTAATTTGACTATGATTTGTTCTAGTCACTGGTTACAAAGACATTGTTATTTCAAGTTGTTAACTTGACTATATTGACAATGTTATTTTTTTTCTCCTGCAACTTGTTTTCATAAAATGAAGGTCAGAAATGAGATAATTTTGTTTGGCTCAGTACCAGTACACTAAGTATGTTTGAGCATTGAAATATTATTTGCAGCTGTATTACTACCCTAGGTTTTATAGGACAGATTTGTCTTTGTGGGCTTTAGGAACATTAAATATTAAAATTGAAATGGAGTAGTTCTGAGGCAGCTGCTAGGTACTCATCTGTAACCAGCTAGCTGAAGCTAAGAGCCACACAAACAGCTGTCCACTAGAATGTATCTGCTGTATCTAGATCTGTCTGGGAAGACAATTTTATGGCACTTTTTTGGCTCTAAATATTGTATCAAAAGCAGTAAAAAAAAAAAAAAAAAAAAAAACAGATGGGATGCTGGCATCCCAGCAGTAGTACTGGTGTGGTCCTCTCATGCCTGGGCTACTATAACTCTCTCCTTACTTGCCTTTCTGCCTGTGCAGTCAGACCTCTACAACTAATCCAAAATGCAGCTGCACAACTTGTCTACGATCTCCCTAAATGTAGTCAAGTTACTCCTATCCTCAGCTCACTTCACTGGCTTCCTGTTATCGCTTGCATCAAGTTCATATATTTTCTTGGTGCTGGCATATAGGACAGTGAATGGGACAGCCCCCTCATACCTACAACCCCTCTTCAAACCCTATGTTCCCTGAAGACTGCTGTGCTCTGCATCTACAGGGCAACTGACTGTCCCAACCCAACGCGGTCGCTTTCCTCAGACACGAACCCTGTCTGTATTAGTCCCTCAGTGGTGGAACTCCTCATGGAGGTTAAGACAGCAGAATTACTGGCCATCTTCTGATGCAGACTGAAGACCCACCTCTTCAGACTGCATCTTGGTCCCACTTCAATCCCTACCCTCTAACACCTGCTACCTCTAGTATTTTATTTTATTTGTAGTATTGTGATGTATTTTGATTCCATGTTCTAAGGACTGCTGTATCTTAGTATACGAGGCTTCTGTCAGACTGCACAAGTTAACGTGTGGTAGGGCTTGAATAGTGTTAAGCTCACACTCACTGTACTGGGAGTGTTGTTAGCCTGGTCTGACACTGTTGCTCATTTGAATTTTATTGGATACATTTATGTTCTGTTGTGATGGAAGTCGCTCTGGATAACAGCATCTGCTAAATGCATGTAATGTAATGTAACACAGCAAAAGGTATTGATTACAAATCAATAGGTTATATTTATGCTTTGGCTTGACACATACAAAGCATTGTGTCCAGTTCAGGGCACCACATTCTAAGAAGGACATAGGAGCTCTTGAAAAGTATATAAAATGGCAGCAAGATTTGTGAGACAATTGAAGGATTGGCGGGGAGGTTGGTTAATAATGTGGGCTGCAGAATTGTGAGCAAATCTGTGAGCATCCTGGGATGGTGGTTCTAAGAGAAGAGATCAGATGACTGTTAATGAAGACAAGTTGTACAGTATGTGAGGCAGAAAGCTAATGTTTTTTTATTTTGTTATTTAATTTTGTTATTATTTTGTAGGTCAATTAAAAAGAGTCTATAATCATCTCGGTTACTAAATGTACCCAAACACATAACAATAGCTACATTTTTTTGACTCGTGTTCATTCTGTTAAGAATTTTCTGAAAGTCATAGTGAACAGCTATTCCTTGTTGCAGATTTATAATGTGAATATACAATTTTGTCATGCATGTCCCATTGTTTCCAACAATGACATTCATTATATATAGGTATCATAAATTATCATCTAGGGTAAAAGGCCCCTGCTGTACAAGTAAATGAAAACAGGTATACAGGAATACAGGTTTCTCCTAGAATCAGGGGTCGTAGGGCCCTAGTTAAACACACTTGACCAAGTGCAAGACCAAGCAGTAGGTGCTAGTTTACTTAGAAGACACTGAGATTATAAGGTGATATTTGACAACTAGTTGTTGGCCGGCCATTGCCTGTAGGCAACAGTGTGTTATGCACTTGGTCTGTTCTTTAGCCAATATGTAGAATCACCATCAGCCAGTGAGAATGGGAAAGGTCTCGCTTTCCTGTACACCCAAGAAAAGAAAGAAGGCACTCTTTAACTTCAGTTATGGCAGTGGTTTAGAGAATGAGAACAAATTGATCAGATTGGTTGAGAAGAGGCCAGCACTGCATGATGGAACAGGAACTATAAAGTAACAAATTCAAGTCTATGGCAGGAGATTGAGGATCACCTAGTTAGCATTATTTAGCTTCAATCTTAGATATTTGTCCCATGTTAGCTAGCTAGTTACATTATTTAGCTAAACAATAAATTGACAGAGATAATGTCACTGTACAGTAATGAATACATTATTGTTACTGATGGAGACGGTAGCTAGGAGAATTTGGCTAAATCCCACATTCAGGGAGAAGATGACAAGCCATTTTAACATTTAAATGCGCAAGCTTACTGTTCATAATTTCATTTTGATTTGTTAAAAATTACATTATGAATACTAGACCATTAAAGATATCTGTAAAACAATTTTGAGTAGTCATACATTTTGACTAGTCCTAATTACATTTTGGGCAGTCAAAACTGATTTACAGATCTTGTAAATGATTATTTTGTCTAGTCATATTTTAATTCTTTAATTCACTAATAGTCAATATTTTCTTTGGCCCTAATGATGATAATTACAGATCTCCATTATTCAATTTTCAGTGTGTGTGTCCCCACCTTTAGACAGTCAGCCAGTTAGCTAATAACAACCTCTTCTTTTTTATATTTGAATTGTTTTTATTGATTTTCAAAGGGTTCAAACAACAACAGATAACGCACAAACAAAAAGTGCTTGCTTAAAGAAAAGGAGAAAAAGAAAGAGAAGAAAGAAAGGGGGGTGTATGGGGCGGGGGCTGGGAGAACAAATTTTTGGGGGACATTTCAGTCCTTTAGGTTTGAAGTCACACTCAAAGTACAACAACCTCTTCAGCTACATTCTGATTGCTGATAAGCAAAGGCAAATGTTCAGAACTCTGAAAAGACAAAACAAACATTTCACTAGAGCATGTCACCCGTCATGCATCAGATATGGTATTTCTGCTGAGGGGTAGTATCTGCTGTATGTACTGTGCTTAAACGCTTTCAATAACAATGGTATGAAATCATTGAATGTGCTCCAGCATTTTAACCAAACAGGGCTGAAGGAAAAGAATGTGGATGAGAGTGTCACCTTCCAGTAAGCAGAAAATGTTGCTGATAAGCAGCCCAGTCCTCACTGTTAGCTTGTTAATTGAAGAAAAAATAAATACTTCAATATTCTTAATTAGACATGTATTAAATCTGCAGGTATTCTACTTGTTATATTATGTACTTAGTGCTACATTGGCATGAAGATTCTACCTTTCATCAGACCACACCCTTATTTGTGCCTGACATCCCCCCTAGGATTTTTGGATAAGGAGATGACCAACTTGGCACGTTAGGCATTTCTTGCATGTTGCTTTTTTGCAGTATGAATTCAGCAACTTGTTTGTGCTTTACATGTGCCAGTACAAAATTAGGGCCCTCTGGCTGCTTATTTCAAATCGTCATGTGGTTTTGGGATTTCATATAAATGGGTGAAGGGCTCTATGCCTCCATGCCTCTCTCACACAGTCTTACAGATGTCACATATTCAGCCAGCAAAATACATAGATTATAATGTGAGCTCTATTTGATTGTAGACTAGCAATACAGCAGAGCCAAGAGCCTTGAGTGGAATAAAGAAGAGGGTGTGTGCAAGGCTATGAGTGTGCACAGATACTACTTGCAGCCAGAGCAAGACAGTTGTTGTAAGATTTGACTAATAGTTTTAAAAGCATACAAGGTATGGTAAGAGTTAATAGATTTTTTTTTATTTATCTTGATGCTAACTAACTGTTTGTATTATTGGGTATGAGCTTATCAGTCATTTGCAAGCATCTTGATCAGACTATACCTCATTATGTGATATCCATCATTGTTCAGCCTTAACATAACAAAAAATAACCTGTGAATTTGGTAATCTTAGAGGATAATGTCACTTCTGTAATTAGTGAGGGACTGAAGCAAGCTATAGTGTAATGTGACAAGTGTATCAGTAATTCCTGTCAAGGGTGTTCACATGTAGCCTTCATAGTCACAATGAAAGGTGAATTTTCATACATTGGTTATTGCTTGCTCCGTTGTTGTGTGTGTGTCATTTACAATTTTACGATTTCATTCCCTTCCATCTAACTTTCCCTGCTTTCCTTAAAGTGTGCTTCCACTGAAGTACGAAATTGGATAACACTCTTGAAAACGATATGTTCCAGATACCAGAGTGTTTCTCTCTGCTTAAGGAAATCATTATAAGCTCACTTACGAGGTGCTCCTTAAAATGAGATGAATTATGTCAGCTGCAGTCAATAAACTGATGATTCAGTTCTTTATAGTTGGATTCATGACAATTGCTGGTGTAATCTGCACTTGCAAAGTTAAATCAACCAATAGAATTTTTCTTGCATGAGGTTTAGAGTTCATACTGTGAGAAATGTTTTGTTTCCGTATGTAATAAGACCTTTCATGTGTTCCTTTTTTTCCTAGGGGGTAAATGGCAAATTCTTGGTGGAAAAAAGCTGTTGTTACACACGTCCTCGTCGCTCTGTTTGGAATGGGTTCCTGGATTTCTGTGAACTCACTATGGGTTGAGCTGCCAGTAGTGGTCACTGTTCTGCCTGAAGGTCAGTATGAATGCAATATTTTGTCTAAAAAGTCTAGTCCTCTTTTCAGTACTTAATCCATATTCAATTATGAAATAAAGTTAGACATATTTTCAGTATTTTTTTTTTATTTTTACCTTGCCAAATAACTGGCCATGTGAATATAAAAGGAAACTATGTAGAACAGGGGCATCATGCAAACCAGATTTGTGGATGGGCACCATTTTCAGACATGTTCAAAACGACACACAAGACAAAAAATACACATACGCATATATTAATGTTCTTGAAACTTTACATTACATATAGGACCCTTTCTTATATATTGATCTCTTGCAAGCCTGTCTGTGGGAATTATAAAATCTGGATCCTTATCTAGTGGGAAAAACAAACAAAAATAATTTTTAGACTTAATTGTACTAACACAAAGATTTAATTATTATTTTTTTTAATCTCATAAACCTGAATAGCCTACCACAGCTGTCCCTTGCTGGAGCATGAAGCTTCAGGAGCATCTTCTGTTTGGTCCAAATCTACCTTGTCTTGTCCTGTTGTGTTATTTTTTATTATAATATTTATCAGAGATCAGGAGTGCATGTATAGATGGCATGTTGACAACTGTAGCAACTGATTTAAGATGAAAATGTCAGGAGTACCCATTATTTATCAAGACTGTACTTCAGTCAAGGTCTAACACAGGCAGAAATTGCATTGTGTCTTTCTGTTAGAGATAACATTCAGATCCTCCCCGACAGTCATGACAGCGATTTTGAAGGCTGAAATCAGGTGTGAGCTACTATGTTGCTAGATTTAGTGAATTTTTGGACCCCACCAGCTACTTTTCCTTGAAACCTAGCTACTTTTGAGAGCTACAGGTGAAAAATTAGCAACTTTTAAAAATGGATTCAGAGATTTATAATGGATAAGAAACTACAGATTTACATCTCAAACTTGATATCCTCCATCAGCTAGCTAGCTACCTATTAGCTACATACTTTACAGTCACTGCTATTGGCATGGATGTAGCCAAGTTAGCTAAATCTACTAGACAGTAGCTGCATAGCAAACTTGAGTACAATCACAGAAATCAGTACAAGCAATGCTCTTACTCTACACACTTACTCCAGAATTTAAGTTGAGAAATTGCATGTCCAGCTGTGAGGATTGACAACCATTCCACCCAATTCTAGTTAGCTGCTTACAGTCTGGATGGAGTTAACGACTAGAATAAAATATTAAAACAGCAGTCCTTGACACACTAGTGTTATTTGAATTCATACCAGCCCCTGCTGACCTTCAAGATCCTAATGATCTAACTACACAGTAGTTCTCTGTTAGTTTTTTAGAGGTGCAGCGACACCATTTTTAAGACCGATACAAGTACCAAGTATTTACTTTTAAAGTATCGGCCGATACCGAGTACAGATACGAGTACTTATTTGGGGGGAATGAAAGAAGCATTGTAGTTACTCAAAGAAAATGTTTATTATTCGAAACGTAGAAACGTTTAAGTGCCTTCTCTATAAAGCCATTAGACAGCTACAAACTGACAAGCTTGCCTGAGTAAACGTAAACGTAAGGGGAAGGTTTTTCTTAATAAAGAGAAGCATTTCCGCTCTCACGTAAGTCGGTTTCTTCTCTCATTAACAACTTGAGAAGCTTCGCTGAAGAGTCGTTTGCTCTCAACACTAGTGCATGGCGCTGATAGAATTTTTCCGAGCTGTGGAAGCCAAATGAGGAAATCGGACTGCGTTGCGTCTCCAGTACTCTAGGGCAGCGTTTCCCAAACCTCTCCTGGAGGACCCCTTGTCCTGCATGTTTTAGATCTCTCCCTGCTCCACCACAGCTGATTCAAATGATCAACTCGTTATGAACTCCTGAAGCTGTTTAATAACAAACTGATCATTTAAATCAGTTGTGTTGGGGCGCCGGCAGGATTATATTTCATAGTACGCACAAGAACCGCCAGCCCGGTTGTGAACTACCTTTAATGTCTAGGTTCCAACGCACGTGTAACGGGTGGTATCTTGCGTTGTGTTTTAATATGATGTTACGTGGGTCGGCGAGCGAGCGAGTTTCGAACTGAGGTTCTTACTGCTCGCTGCCAATCCCTTAAAGCCAGCGTCGTTGCCAGTTGAGCTAAAGGCAAATTGCCGTTAGCCTGTCGGCGACAACGCTACTTAACCAGGTCTCAAGGAGAGTGACGTAGCCGCTGCTACCCGCTACCTACGGCTTTACGCAGGACTCACACGAGCTAATACTTCAGCTCTGCTACACACGCACATACGACTACTCAGCGAGCGAGTGAGCGAACAAGAGAGAGAGATTGATTCAGTTTTTTTTTTGCACGTTACCGATCGCTTTATATTTTCAAATGCCTAGAAAAGGCTAATTTTTACACTACTTATTTGATTGCTAACACAAGCTAAATATGGCTAAATCGAACACTGCCAATATCGGCATTAAGCGCCAGAAATGTTGATCATGACCTAAAACAGCTCATTTAAATGATCAGTTTGTTATTAAACAGCTTCAGGAGTTCATAACGATTTGATCATTTGAATCAGCTGTGGTGGAGCAGGGAGAGATCTAAAACATGCAGGACAAGGGATCCTCCAAGAGAGGGTTGAGAAACTCTGAATTACACCAATGTGAACTAAATTCGCATTTACAGACAGCAGAAATGTGGATACGTTACCGTGTATAATAAAAAAGAGAACCTAGCTAGCCTGCAGTTGGGTATGATAAATAGCTAGTTAGCAAGCCTACCGTATCAAGCCCGTCCATGTATGCTAAAACGTATCTCGCTAGCCTGTAGTGGGCTATGATTAAAAGTGGCTTGCTTGCCTACCATATAGCTAGCCTTTACATGTATGATAAACAGTAGCTGGCGAGCCTGCTGTCAGGTAAGCTATGAAAGAAAGTAACTAGCAAGCCTTTTCGTGTATGATAAAAAAAAAAAAAAAAAACAGGAGCTTACTAACTTGCAGTCAAGAAACTGTTTATGTGTTGCTTAACAACACGTGTAAATGTAATCCTGAAGGAACTATTTTTGTCGACGAAGCCGAGTAAACGACAAAAAACATAATTTGTTGTCTCAGATTATTGTTACTTGATAAACAGCATGGTTTGTAGAACTGTTGTATAAAAGCAATATCTCACTGCACTCACAAGCACTGACGGACAGTGTAATTGGTACCGGCAAAACTACAAACTGACAAATGAGCTGTAGCTGGTCTGCCGTTATAACTAAGGATGGGAGACCTTGCTGGCTAATGTTAGCTAGCTAACATTAACATGAGTTGATAACGCAGCTTCACAGTATGTCTGTGCTAGCATATTGATTAAATAGCTAGCCAAGCAGACATGTGCGTGATATATTTTGACAGTTTTAGGCTATTGCAACATATGTCTGTGGGACAACACAGGAACAATTCAGTTGCCTTCTTATTCTTGCAGCAACACTGCTTGGCTAGCAAGTGTAAACAGCTAAATATAGGTAACCTTGTTTACTTCCGCTGCGACGTGAGATGAATTCGTGGATGATGGGGAGTTATCGGTAGAAGACGGGAAGGATGAGGGGTGGGGGATGAGGTGCGATCTGGCGGAGGAAGGTCGCTCATTTCAGCTAAACCTAGGCCAGGTTACCCTGACTGCAGGCTTAACGATGTAGGCAGGTTATTGATTGATTGAATAATTATTAATACATTTTTTGCCCAAAATATTGGGCAAAAAATTGATTGTCCCGATGCTACTGATGCAGAAAATTGTGCACAAAACAAAAACTAGTCAATTTCTTTACCTGTACAATTAGAAAAGTATAATTATACTTTTAATTTTTGTTAAAACATTGCAGTGCAATGTACATTATAAATGTTTCATTCTGACCTATTGTTCCACTGGTCAGTTTGAGTTCCATCACAATATTCCTTGATATACCACAGGTAAACTGAATATTTGTACATTGTTTTAATTAGCTACTTAGCTGGCTACATAAAGTAAGTAAAGAGACTGAATTAAAGTTATATTGATTACATAAAATGTGACTCACTTGGTGCCTAAGAATATAAATGACATGTTTTCCACCTTTGCCAATATTCAAGATAATCTGCTACTAGAAACCATCATTTGAGAGCAGGAAACAGTAGAGTAACATCTTGTCTGTCTCACACGAAATGTATACACACGCTGTTGACGTTCTAAGACATGGACTCTTGTCTCCAGTGGCGGTTCTAGTTTGTATGGCACCCTGGGCGAACCCCCCCTTCAGTGCCCCCCGCCAAAAAAAAAAGCACCATTCTGCACTAACTGTAATTTTTATTTTGACATTTGGAACAACACAAATAAATAATCATAACATTTAAAACTATATAAATATAAAAATATATACAAAAATAAGACTTATAAATATCAAAAAGAAGTAACAAAGACAGTATATAAGTCTGACACCCTAAATACATTTGTTGCACAATTAAATATACATGTCGTTATGCACAATTTATCAAACTTTCAGAATAGGAACCAAATGAACCATACAACCTCCTTGGCTTATTCTAGGCATAAGACACCCCAAAAGACTCAACATATCACAAAAGATACAAAATATCAGCATAATAAAGATGTCTTTTAAGTTAGGCTACAGCATTGGAAATTCCCCTTATTGAGCTCAGGACCTAGTCAATACAATCACAGAAAACCTTTATGATGTCACCTCAATGAAAGCTAACCAAATCAATAATGTGCTAGTTTGGTTGTAATCATTTTGCTGCAGGCTACACACATTGTCATGATGAAACTGTGTGAAATTATATCCAATGTTATGTAAACTAGTTGGACTGAAAACGGAATATTGTCGCCCTATGTGTAATAGCACAGCAAGCAACATAGCAACATAAGCTAACAAACATAAGTGATATCCTAGCCTATTTCATTACATGCATAATATTATACTAATAAAGAGATAACTTAGTCTCCTCTTCTTCTCTCCTCTTTTTCCTAAACTGGGCACCTTTTCTTACCCATTTGTGTTGATTTGGCACTTGAGCATCAATACATTACCCATCCCCCAACACCGTCAACCAAGAGTCAAGACTAAAACAATTCACCTTGGTGGTGTGCAGACTGGTTTTATATTATTCTTAATGATTTCGCACAAACCATTAAAAATGCAACAATATGTCTGTGAAACTATATATTCACAGTATTATGAATGAATTGTGGTTTATTTGGTAGAATTTCATAGTGTCACTGATTTTACTAATTGCATTAGTACTGTACAAAGTTAGAAGCACGCTACTTGATAGATTCCCCCGCTCCCCCTAACTCGGGCTTCCAGTGGGGAGACTTGAGGGCAGCCTACCCCCGTCCCCCTTGCCATACCGTACTTCTGAGTGGGAGACCTTCCCAGGCAGTAGCCTGCCTAGCTCACAAACTAGAATCAGTGCGCCCATTCCAACAAGGTTAATTGGCCCACATGGTGACATGATATCATTGACGTGATGTGCAAATGAGCAATAAAAAACTGATCACGCAGATGTCACCATTCCGAATTTTTTTGTGCAGACGCCCCGTACTGCCCCCGGCAAGATGCCGCCCTGGGCGGCTGCCCATGTCACTCATACTTAAATCCGCCACTGCTTGTCTCAGTGATATTAATTGTACTGTGAATGGAAATATACAAATTATTGTCTAAAACAGATGTAATGACCTCTTTTAGTAAGTCAGCAACTGAACTCTGTAACATTAACATGAAATATGTTTCATGAATCAAAAACAATTGACTCAACAGCCAGCTTGTTAGCATGCTTCTTCACTGGCCATCTAGCAAATCCAGCCCTGTTAGATAATGTTTGGAATGTTACTGTAACAACGGTATCGTAACAGTATCGTTTCCACTTTACGTCACATTAACATCACACCCTAGCCAACCTAATGTTCATGATACATCATAGGTTCTTGTGTTTTGGTAATTCATAAGTACAGTAATTCATTTCTATGTACTTTTTTACAGGTTGGAATCTGCCTGCCTATCTCTCTGTTTTAATCGCCTTTGGAAATCTCGGTCCAGTGGCTGTGACTATAACGCATCATTTTGCTCCAGGAAGCCTGAACGAACAATTACTCATCCATGTGATCCAAGGGCTTGCTGTAGTGGCATCTGTTTTCTTAGCCATCTTCTGGTCTCAGGTGGTCAGTGTGGCTGGGGAGATGTACTCAGTGCCTTACCTTTTATTGGCATTTGTACTGGCCCTTGTTTGCTGCACCTCCAATGTCACCTTCCTGCCTTTCATGTATCAGTTCCCTCCAGAGTATATCCGCACCTTTTTTGTGGGCCAGGGTCTCAGTGCTTTCTTTCCCTGTGTGGTGGCATTGGGGCAGGGTGTAGGAAAGCTGGAGTGTCTGAATAGCACCACAGAAAATGAGACAATGGAGCCACACTACCTCAAGGAAAACTTTCCTGCCCAGAACTTCTTCTGGTTCCTCTTTGCTATGCTGGCAATCTCAGGGATCTCCTTCCTGGCCTTAACGTTCCACATACCTCCTAAGCCAGCTGCGCCAGATGCTACAGATGTAGACTCCACTCCAGAGGAGAAGGAAGAGAGGAACCCACTGCAGAATGGGGGGGCACCAGTGTCTGAAGAGCAGGTGGAGGTGGTGAAGCCCCCCCCTGCAGAAACCTTTTGGACTTCACGCAACATATACCTGCTTGTGTTACTGGGCGTCTCAAATGCTCTCACCAATGGAGTTCTGCCTTCAGTGCAGAGCTTTTCCTGTTTACCTTATGGCAGTATGACCTTTCATCTCTCAGTTGTCCTTGGCAATATTTCCAACCCTCTTGCCTGCTTTGTAGCCATGTTCATTCTCTGCAGGTAAGTGTAATTTGTGTGTGTAAAAAAATATATATAAGTGTATATGTGAGGGGTGGACAATAGTAGACACAAGAAAGTTGGGCCACACTTTGCCTTCAGAAGAGCTTCAGTCTTTCTTGGAATAATGGTGTTGCACCATTATTCAAGATGAAAAGCCTTTGACAGATGAAGTTCTTTCAGAGATGAAGGAGATTTTTGACGCTGCGCCCCTTGACACATACTTTTGCCATTTCTGTGACTGATACACCTGCAGTTTGACACCAGCTATTTGACCTCTTTCAAAATCTTATAGATCTTTTGTTTTGCTTTATCCTCTCCTTTATAATTTCAGTTTAGTTACTTCAAAATATGAGTCCTTTTCCATTCTGTGTTTTCATTTTGTTGTCTACCCCCCGCATATGTATTTATACTGTAGTATTTCTGATCCCCAGAAATACAGCATACTGTACAAAACATTTAGACATTTGTACTAAGGTAAATATAAACTTTCAAACTCACTGTGGTGCATTTTAGAAAATATTTATATAACATTAATAGCGAAGAACTATCTATCTAGTCAGAATTAGGAACTTGCCTAGAACTTGTAACTTGAACATTTTTACATTCATTTCTGCAACCGCTTGCTTGCTTTTGATAGTCAAAGGGAAGAAGACCATACATTGTGAGATTTTACAAACGACTGAGCTAGGCAATACACTTTGTTGCTATGAAATTAAGATGGCACTCTGCCCTACTATCTTCCAGATCTAGTATGGGGCTAGGGGCGATGGCTGTAGCAGGGGCAGCCTTTGCAGCATACCTCTTGGCTCTTGCTGCCCTAAGCCCCTGCCCTCCACTCCTGGGGACTATTGGTGGAGTAGCCTTGGTGGTGAGTACTAATAAACCTTAAATATAAATGGATACCACTCAACAGTAGACATTATTTTGACATAATATGTAGAATCTCTAAAATAGCTTGCCATGTCTTTTATGCTGGATTAGAGAAGAATTGTTAAGGATGGAGGGGGCTGATGTGTGTGCTGATGTGTCCGTGTTCAGGTGATCTCATGGATCGTCTTTGTTGGCCTGTTCTCTTACCTGAAAGTTGTGATTGGATCCCTCCTGCACGAAGCAGGTCACACTGCCCTGCTGTGGTGTGGGGTCTTCATTCAGGCGGGTTCACTCGTTGGTGCTCTGTCCATGTTCCCTTTGGTCAGCATCTATCACATCTTCCATAGAGCACAGGAGTGTGTGAACAACTGCAGTGACTAGACCATGGTGATTTTTACTCAGATTCAAGTGAAGTTCATCTGATTGGAAGGAACACTGTTGGAGTCCATACACAGTAGCTGCATAAATTGTGCCATCATGAAGAAATATATTAGATCTTCTTCAAGGTCTTTTGCCACTAAGGATTGTATTGTTGAAGATGAGCAAGATGAAGCCACCTTTTTTGTTTGTAATGTCTTGTTCTCACAGGTCACAGTGCATCTGACGGACTCAGGTGCAAGTGGACTGTGCTGCTTCAGTGCAGGGCAGTTCAAAATGGTGGATTTCAACAACTGTACATATCTCCAGATCGCTTTCAGTGCCCTGCAAGTGTAGCTGACCCTTATTCCACCCCAACATAGCAGGTGACACAGGGAGATAGAGTAGTTGTAAATGTTGAGGATTTTTTCCTGCTCGGATACAGCCAACCTTGAGGGAGATACCTTGAAAATCAAGGAAAAATGGAAACTGACAAGGACAAGCTACATCATTACTATCAGTGTTTTGATGGATGTGTTTATTTATAACTTCATATTTAAATTATAATTAATTCAACAGTGATTAAATCAGACATAATTAGCATTCATGTGTAGTTAAACAATATGTATGTTTGAAACATGTATCTCTGTCATATGAGGGAATCAAAGGTTTAATGTAACTCTCTACTTGTATCATCACTGTAAAAGATATTTCGCCGATCATGGGAATGCCCATTACCCTGTGCTGCACGCAGGTACACTCTGTGTCTACAGGCCCAAAAGGAGTGTACTAGAGAATACCTGTTTAATAGATATATCACAGATGTATCATCATAGATGTAAGAGATGTGCAACTCTGCAACATTAAAAAAGCAGTTTTTCCAATATTCCTATACCTTTATCACGTTTTGTGATGTTTCTTGTGATGTTTCTTGTAGCAATGCATTGAAGACCTTCTTTATGAAAACATCTGGTTCATAATTCCAAAACGCATCTATAAAGATGCAGGCCTTGGCCCATGGAAAAAGGTCCACTAACTCAATGGTAGTGTTAGGCAAGTGTTAATGATTCTCTATCCTATTACATTACATAATTGTCATTTAGCAGACATAAGATAGGTATTTAGTAGTATTTAGTACCCTGCCCAAGGGAACTGCAGCAGTGCCCGAATGGAGAATCAAACCAGCAACCTTTTGGTTACAAGACTTGCTCCTTACCACTACACTACACTCCTATATCATCATGTCCAGTATTACCCCTTCTAGGCTTTATTTGTACATAGAGCCTTTCCAAGTAACTGCTCCCATTTGACATTCCCTGAAATACTTGAATTTTCAAGTATCAGGTCATTTCAAATGTTCTTTTTATTTGGATCTTTTTATGTAGATGAAGTTATTTTTACAAAATATATGTTAACAAGGCTGCATAGTAGTAATTAATGAAATAAAAAATATTACCCAAATTCAAAGTATCAATGAGGCCATGACTCATTCAAAATGTTTTTCTAGTGGTGCTCTATAGATTGGCTGCTCTGTTGTACTTATTCTTAAGCTCAGTCAAAACCACCAGGAGAAACTATGCATTTAAAAAATGAATTTCCTGTGTGATACACTCACACACTAAAAATCCATTTTACTGAAATTGCACTCATTTCCATATTAATCAGTAAAATATGAAAAAGTCTCATCTGTAAGCTAACAGAAAACTGCAAGAATCTAATGATGCAAGTAAGATTCTAGTGTTAATGTTGTATATACACTGTCATGCTGGGGACAAGAACATATTCATTAGTTTGATTTTAGAATAATATAATTAAAAAAAATATGTTTAAACCAATATATTAAATCAACCCGTGCATTAGTCTCTGATTGGTCAGGTATATGGCATGAGCATGTAACTATCTTGTGTGAAGTAGGACATTGGCTAGCAACTGGCTAGCCAGCAAACTGACTTGTTTAACACACAGCTAGATGGTGGCGTAGATAGTTAGCCATCAAGATGTTTAGCTAACCATTGGCTGATAACCCAGCTAGCTACTTGGCTGAAAAAGAGCCAGGTGATTGTTCATGATGTAAGTAGCTGAGCATAATATCAACCAGTAACATGCTTAACTGTGAAGAGAATGAAAAGCCTACTCTTCAGTGATATCAGAATATCAGTAAGTTTTTTTTTTATTTGGCCAACTAAGTTTCTTGAGAGGCTACAATATTGCCAACAATTAACCATTGAAAATGCACCCCCAATTTGGGTAACCTCCACCCCAGACATGAATCTCTCACGTAATTATGTTTGTATATGATACAGCTCAATTGAAATATGAGCCTGGTATTGTGTATTATGTCTGTATATTGTATTGCTCAAAGGAAATGAGATGTTATATACCTGCATAAGCTGAGTAGGACATCACATTTCTGAAGGACTTCATCAATTGCTGTTGAACTTTTTTTTGTTTGTGTCTATGTGGTATATATTATTAACATGTCAGTCATGGTGGATGTTGTAATGTTCGTCAGTCAAAACAAAAATTCTTTTCACAGAAACCTTTTAAGAAAACTCCCAATCTCACTTTGGACACCCCAAATTTTAGGCCTCACCATTTTCCATGTTTTTCAGCTACACTCAAAACTACTATTGTAAGACTCCTCATAAAGAAAAGCACCCTAGATTCCTCATTTCTCAGCGATTGTAGACCAATCTCAAACTTGCCTTTTCTTGGTAAAATAATGGACAAGTCTTTTCACAATTGAGTGTTTTTAAAAGAATTTTTGAAAAGCATCAGTTTGGCTTTCATTTAATGCCTAGCACAGAGATACCACTTAGAAATGTTGTAAATGAGTTAGCCTAGATGCTAAGAAACTCTGTCCTGGTTCTTCTTAGTGTGCCTTCAATACTGCTGACCACAAAATTCTTGGCCAATTGCATAAATGGGTCATCCTCTCAGGCACAGTTTCAAATTAGTTTCAGACCACCTAACCAATTGTGATTTTTTTTTCCCCTGAGAGACCACTCCTCAGTGGCAGTGCATACATTATGTGGTGTGCCACAGGGCTGAATAACAGGGTCTTCTCTCTTCAGCCTGTACATGCTGCCATTAGAAGGTATCATCCGCAGGCATGGAATAAGATTCCATATCTGTACGAATGATACCCAGCTGTACATTTCGGTCACAACAGATGACCTCAGGTCCATTGATACTCAACTGCATCAATGGGTGTATGGTAAAAAAGTACTTCCAGGTGAACAAAGACTGAAAAACTAGTGTTAGGTGCAAAACCTTACAGTGGGAGAGTGATGTTACAAATTAAAATACTGTCCAACCTCATGAAAAAAACCTAGGTGTTGAACTGATTTTCAGCTTCTGTTATTATTTCTTGAGTCCCTAGGTGTCCTTGCCCCAGAGTACATCTCTGACGTGCTTTTAAGAGGCAAAAACATGGAGACACAGCTTTTAGCTTTTACGGCCCTAAGCTTTGGAACAGCCTACCTAAGCATGTGAAGAGAATTCAAACAGTTGACTCTTTAAAAAAAGGCAAAAATATACCTTTTTACTCTTGGTTTTAACTAGGGACAGCTATCTTTTTATTCTACATTTTAGTATAGTTTTTTTATATTATGGTATTTTTAGGATCTCTCTTTTACTGCTCCTTGTTTATCTTTATTTTACTGGCATTCTTATCTTTGTTCGTATCGTGAAGACTAGAGCATTGCATTGAAATGCAATGGTCATGTAATAAAATCTCAGCCTGGCCAGCAAGCCATGTGGGCTTAAACCAAATTCACCTCATTGGTTACAAGTAGGATAACAGAGAGCTGGGCATGACAGCAACTGTTTTTTGTTTGTGGATTTTTGTATATTATGTTGTATATGTCGTACTTTATGTTGTATATGTTGTATTTTTAATATGTTGTGAGTCTGTACGGCTGCTATCTTGGCCAGGTCTCTCTTGTAAAAGATTTTTGATCTCAGTAGGACTTCCTGGTAAAATAAAGGTAAAATAAATAAATAAATAAAACAGCCAGTACATAAGTAGTTTCATCTATCTGTTATGCAAAAACAGGGCTCTGTCAACTTCAGTCTTAATCTCATTGAGCACCATTGCCAAAATTGAGCCATGATCATTCTGGGTTACCGTAGTACATTCTGGGCCAGCAGTACTTTTGCTTAGCAACCATGCTACCAAGCCACTCTACCTTCTCGTATCAGAAGGACTGAATTCTACACGTCAAGTTTTGAAGAAAATCGGTTGCAGGTTTTGGTCTACACTCTGATTTAATGTGACTTTTACTTTATAACTAATGGATTGAAAAAAAATGTGATCAATTGGCAAGAAAAAATCAGATCCACAATATTTTCCATTGCAGCCATGTAAGTAATTTACTAATTACGGTTAACCTGCTAGCCAAAATAGTTAGCTGGCTAGCTGTAAGTGAAGCTAGCAGTTTAGCCAGCTTAAATAAAGCTGTGATTGAAGAAAAAAAAACTCTTGGCAACACACAAATGTGTCATTCTTCCATTTTAGCAAGAATAAAGATTTAGATTCCACTGTCCTAATAAGTTACTCTCAATCAATCAGATTTTATTTGTAATAGTGCTTTTTCCACAATCAGTTGTCACAAAGCCCTGTACATGTATCATAGTGGATTTTCTAGAGGGAATTAAAAAAAAAGAAAACCCAGGACCAATTGGGAAAAAATGGAAAAAGAATTCCCTGACCTTTGGAAAGAGACACCATCATCAAGCAATCACCTCAATTTACTATGCATGTACAAGCCTTGCACTGGAGGAGAAGTGATGTGTAGCATTCATCAAAGGTTATTATTGGTGGTCTGTAAAGTGTCTGAATTTGGGTGAGATCCATTGGTCGTTATGGGGTCCAATGATGGCCCTGCATGGTGAACTCTGTACAAGTAGATATGAAGCCAGGCTTTCAGATGGGGCTGTATTCTCGTCATCATGTTGTCGTCATAAAAAAAAAAAAATGTAGTTTGTGCTATTTTGACAAATATTTCAAGTCAAAATGACAGCTGCAAGCACATGCAATGCTGTTTTACATTTGCATATGTTCAATTATGTGACAAGAAAAAAGTCAGAATATTAACAAAACTGTTTTCATTCATTTTTAGGGGAGGCTTGGCTTCCCTTGCTGCGTCTGAGCTGCCGCCACTGGATCCAGTCCTCTGTGTTCTGCTGCCATGGCCACCTGGTCATCATCAGTTAGCTGCTAACTGAGCCAATGAATATAGAAAATATTCTTCACTGACCTAGTGCTTAAACACAGGCAGCCAAGCACAATATGATTATGATTCAGACAGATCTTGATTGGAACCCCAAGAAAAACGCTATACAAAAAGTTGAGGATAGATAGCCAATCAAGAAAAGAGGTGTGTGTCTTTTGAAATAGCTGAAATGCTTGCTGTATTCACTAAACTGATCACTGTTGTATACTTGACATTTAACATATCCCTTTGTCCATATTTCCTACCCATTACTATGAAGGCGACAGGCCCGGCACCAGGGTGAAGTGACTGAGGGGGTAGTAAAAATAGCGAGGGGGCAAATCTTTTCATACGGTAAAACAGTAGGTTATCATCCTGCTATGCCTATTTCTGCATTTTTTTTTCCATTCTGCGGGTGGCAATATAGTGGCATTTTGACTAGATGCGAACAATTCCCTACCTTACCATTTCCATGTGTTTGTGCGTCATGGCCATAATATGAAATAGAAATATTTGGGGCAGATTGCCAGGTGGTAAGTTTAATGAAATTCATTGATTTAACCATACAATAGCCTCTGAAAGGCTGAATAACAACAACACAAGACTACTGTTTCAAAATCAAATAATACATTTATTTTACAGCAGTAGTGAAGCCAGTATTAAACCTGAGTGTCCTCACACAATTTAGGGAATCGGAGCACTTGGAACGTAGGTCTACAAGACGCAAAATAATAGAATTTATGAACAATTCGAACCATAAATAAAAAAATAAAGGATGATCAGATGTTCATGTTTTGTCTGTCTTTCTGCTCATGCCATGCAGCTCTCTCGCTCTCTCTCTCTCTCGTTGACTGAAACTTCACTTCCCTGTCATTTCCATTCTGTGGATTGCTACAATTGAAAAATAGAATTAGGGCCAAAAGTTCTATTTACAACCATGAAAAGCAAGCAAGGCTAAACCAAAGAGATGAACCAAAGAAGGTGTTTCGTTACTGTCATTACTCTATGACACTTGTATCTCAGCCAATATTTTTGTTGTTTTTGCTATTTTTCTATAGGGTACATAAAACTTAAACTGGGGGAGCAGAAAATATAACTGAGGGGGCAAAGCCCCCTCTTGCCCCCGGGTGCAGAAGGCAACATTTCATTTGCCAGCTGTTAGTTCTACTCTTGTGAGTTCATATAAGCTTGGGAGCAGGGAGCTCGAGTCCTGGAGGAGGAAGAGTTTCAGTACAGGTGAGGTGGCTACAAGAGAAATAACATGTGAGCTTATCACTATCCTGTTGAATACACAAGCATTTGATCATCCTGTTCAATAAAGATTGTGAATTTTTACTTACCTCTATGTCCTTATACTGCTTGGTGGCCTGGTGGTGGATTCCTGTGAGGGGGGTTGTTTGGTCAGTGGAATGTCTCGCAGCTCCTGAGAACATCTGCAACTTAGTATTGACGCTTATCTGTCCTTATCTCATTAGGTCATAGTGCTTCATTTAACACTGTTGATCATAAAATTTTTTACTATACTGGATTAGTCTAGCTAAACAGTATTATAATGGATTTCATCTTATTTAACAGGAAAAACATTTTCTGTTGTCTTTGTGATACTGAAGACTGACATTCCTTTGGTCCCTAGGGTCACTCAGGTATCCATGCTGGGTCCACTTCTCTCTTTTCTTTGTAAAGTTGCCTCTTGGTAGAATGGTACTGGTATTAATTTTCATTGTTATGCAGACGACACACAATTCTACATATGTGTTTCACCTTAAGATAAAAGCTGAGTCAGCACCTTAGAAAATGCCTGGGTGTCTCAAACATTTCTTCATTTAAATCCAAACAAGACAGAAGTTTATAAATATTGGACCAAAGAAGAAAAATTATCAGAATCTTTGGCGTTAAATAACAAATTTTATGTACAGAATCTTGGTATTATTATGGATGCTGATCTGTGCTTCCAACCTTTCATAAAACTGTAACAAAAGTGACCTTTTTCCGTCTAAAAAACATTTCTGTCACTATGGAGAACAGTAGCTTTATTTAAAAATAAATAAATGTTGAGGATAAATGCATAAAAATGTTCATTTACATTTATTTATATATTCATTAACAAAAAACTACTTTGAGGATTAATATTGGCGAAAACCACAAAATGAAATTACCTCTGTTTTCCAGCAGACTTATGTAATACATTCTATGATACCTTAGCTACACAGGATTGCTTTATGTTATGTGTTATACTATGTGTATATGTGTTAGCCATTTTAATATGTGCATTGTCTTAATGCTTGCCTATATATGTATCAAAAAAGTGGTGTGAGCAGGGCAATCAGGGCCTATTGATTCTGGTGGTGGTGCTGTGAGTGGGGTACTACAGCCCAGCAAGATGGTAGTTAGCTGGAGGTCAGCATCTGACAGAAAGGGTGGCTACATCTGTTCATTTGGTTGACACTGCAGGGCCTCAGGCTGTGAAATGTTAGTATGTTTCCACATGAATGATATGAAATCCAAAACCCACTCCAAATCAGCAGGCTGTTACCAAGTTGAATACCAGTTAATGCTACACCCAAAATATACGGACTACTAGATAGTGAGATAATAGCGAACATTACTGATGTTTGTGATTATACAATTCATTTACTAGTTAGTGGTTAAATGGTTGTTTTAGTGTGCCAAAATATGTACGTAGGCCTATTGCAAAATGTTATTGTTGTTTGTGATTGTGTAACTCATTCACAAGTTGGTCTGTAAGCTAGATCGATCATTATGTTGTTGCAAGCTAGCTAAAATTACTTTGACTTACTGGCGGACATGCTAGCACATACAGTTTACCTGACATGGATGTCTTCTTTTACATTAACACCCATATCCACCCACACAGCTCACAAAAATATTTTGTGTAAACCATAACAGGTGATTAGACAGTCATATAACATTATCAGAAAACTTTAGAAAGCTAGCTATGTTGATTTTAACTAGGTGTGCAAGTTAATGTGTTAATTGGTAATGTGTGTTTGATTGTTGGTGATGACTGTTCATTTGTAACTGAGCTTCTTGGACCCATAGGATGGAAAAGGTGGTGTGCACATGCTGACAAATATAGATTACAATCTCACTAGCATATGTGAATATAGCCAGTGACCATTTTTCTGTTGTTGTTATATTAATTTAGTTGTTCAAGTGGGAGTCTAAATCCTTTTTACAAGTCTGATAATAGGCAATTTTGCAGGACTGCTAATTGCTCACTTCAGAACCAAAGGGGGCAGCCAAAGAACCACATGCCACTCCTGGGCAGCAGGTTACCAGTCCCTGATTTCACCTTCATTTTCTCGGCAGATGCTGAGACTGCAAATTTAGCAAGACTGCCTGAACTGTCCCCTAGGATGATGTTGCCCAGAAACCCAGTGAATGGTAACTTCTTTAGCAACAGCAGACAGACTGTGATGCAAAAACAAAGGCTTTGGGACAGTTGATTTAGAGCATAAAAAAACATTTCTGACAGAATACAGTCCAGTTACTGAGTCATGTCATTATGGGGTGCCGTTCGTAAAAATGTATACACTGATTTATCCTGCACAGTTTTTTCATATTTAACATTGTCAAATGTAAAAAAAATGCAGTACAGTTTTAAACTGTCACTTTTTCATACATTTACAGACAAATTGATGCAAATCTGTCAAAGTCTTTTTTAAGGGTAGTGTAACCCATTTAAAATGTATAGAGCCAGGAGTATTGTAATTCTCCATTCCCCTAGATGGCGCTGGCTCTGGAGTTTTAGCTGAGTTATTCTGTCGTGGCTAGCGAGATCAGATCAGTCTCCCTTTTTGCATAGTGAAGATCGTGAGAAGCTGGCGCAAGTGAAAGTTTCAGACAGATAAGACAACTGCTTTGAATTTTAGAGAGTCAATTTTGGTTATTGTTATTAACAAGCGATAATTGCCAAAAGCTTTTTTGTTGGTGCATTATATTTTCTTTTTTTCTGGACAAAGATTGAGCAATTCTCCGATTGTTTTTTTTTTTTTTGGCACATATTCTGCCATTTTTGGTTGACCCGATGGCAAGCCAGAGACTCTGGAGTGTGTTGAAGCCGCATCAAGTACCCTACCAGCCTACCCCCAGCCGGTGGATTGGACGCGTTCCCTTTGGATACAGATAAGATTCATGAGATCTCCAACGTTACCAATACACTACCCGGGTAGTACTAGCAGTAGTATTAGCGATAGTAGCAATAATACATGTATGTACAAAGATCTGAGCTTGGAAACACACATCAAGGAATTGAAATTAATTGAGTTGTATACTGACGGGCTGTTAAGGGGGGGAATTGTTTATTATTTTGTTTTTTTGTTTTCCACACGTGATTGCCAACTTTGTGGAATGCTGTCAATAAACATTGTTACTGTTTTTTTTCCTACTCAACCAGTGGTCGTGACCAATTCACTCCTAGAGCTGAACCTAATGTAGATTTCTGGTCCAAACATTAGCAACCCGTGTTACGGTGGTTACAGGTAATATTTTTCATTAATGAAAAATATGAAATAACTTGTGTAAATAAGTGTTACATGTGAATGTTAAATATAAATATAAATGTTAAATGTAAATATTAAATGTTAAATCTAATATGCAAATGTTGAATGATGAATATGGTGATACCCAATGAATATGGTAATTAACCACACCTCCATTGTGTGACGCATGTTCTTTCCGATGGAAAAGCTCAGGCATTCACATCAAGCACTGTGGCAATGTAGAAACATGGCGAGTGTAGCAACAGGTGGTGGTGATGACGTGGCGGAAATAATTTAAAAAGCAGTAGCTGCTGGTGTTAAAGCAGCTCTGCGAGGTCAGACCACCAGACCAAAAATAGCTTACTCCAATTTTTCACAATTATGAGTAGGACATGACAGTTTCAAAATTGATAAGAAATAAGATCAGGAGACAGATGGTTGCTTCCTCTTTTCAGTTTATTCTTAACCTGGGCTGATGAACACAGAAAGTAAAATGAAAATGACATGTTTGTTGGGAGCTGAAACAAACTTAGAAAAAATTATCAAGTGCATGAGCATATGACAATGATATACAGAGGTAAATAAAATAGGCCTACTATATAGGCTGCACTGTCACGTCACAGTCCCATCCTGTCACCTCACCTATACAGGAACTTGGCATGCCGATTTTTCAGATGCGCAAATTTATTGATCACAGCTTTATTGAAATCAGGGATGTCATGCGTCAGTCACTTCTCAATTGACAACATTGGCAATGCATTTAGTCTATCCTGTGACATGGTGTTTCTAAGAAATGTCTTTATTCGTTTGAGTGTGGAAAAGCATTGCACAGACTCCGTGGTAGTGATGAGAATGCGAAGTAGTTTCAAACTTTCAGAAAACACATGCTGTAAGTTATTATTTAAAAAAATAAACAATGCCATTGCACTGCTACATGTCCTGAAGTCAGGGTTCTCGTATATTAGTGAAAAATCTGTTTGCAGACGTGGTTTGCCTAACATTGAATATGCATTGACTGCCTTCCTCAATGCTTCTGTGGGAAAGTCTTTTAAGTATTCAGGAAAATGCTCAGTATCAAACAGGATAGCTGCAGCCATGTGCCCAGTAAAAGCAAACCTATGCCTCGCATTGGCACACACCTCATATGCCATTCACTGCAAGTTTTATACGTTGCCTCATCTAAGCCCTGCATCAGCACAGATGTGTCGAGCACAAAGAGAAGGTACGGAGTCGCGAACTTTTGAAATAGCATCAACAAATTTTGTTGTGACTGTTTGCACTGCATCAATATTTCTCTTCTGAAGCTGCGCAGAGTGCGTATACATGGGGCAATATTTGGTGAAACGAGTCTACGAAAAAATTTTTTATTCACCTGCTTAAGACAGAAACCTTTAGCCTCTCTGACTGTCATTGAGTCAAAATCTTGAGATGCTTGAATAGTGTTGAATATCCTTTTTCTCATAAACTCTGCTGACAGCATGACTATGAAAGTTCCAATGCATCTGTGATGCGTGCAGTAGCCTCCTCGCTACAGTCTTTTCCAAACTGGCAGTTCTTTTCGGAGAATGTGAGAAATAAGCCGAAAAGCCACTGATATCAGAGAAAAAGCAACGCACTGGCATTATCGAGGAGATGGCCTGTTGCATCACCAAATTCAACTGATGTGCATAACAGTCAGTGTATGAAATGTGCGTTGGGATAAATGTCCTGAATTTTCCTCCTCACTCCACCGGTTCCTCACATTACACTAGCCCCATCAAATGTCTGTGCTATTAGCTTATTCCTGTCCGTCTCCTTCTTCGGTGAAACAAACCACATTTAAGTGCTCCAGAACCACTTTGGAGATTGACTCTGCAGTCGTGCCTCCATCAATCGCTTTGAAACAAAAAATCTCTCCTGTACAGTGTTAGCTGAGTCTATGTAACAGAATAGACTTCCAAGACCTCATCCAAGATCTCCAAGATCTCATCCACCCCTACACACCTGCCTGGCCCCTATGCTCAGCAGCAACTGGACATCTTGCTCCTCGCACAAAGCGGGAGGTTCTCGCTCTGCAAGGCAACGATGTTTCTCCTCCATCGCTCCTTCAGACTCTACCTGGACTGACCTATCACACAATCGCCCCCCCCCCCCCCTGCACTTCCCAACTCCTGTCTGCTGTAATCTTTCAGCTCCCCATACCCTGTAGTTGTATAAATTAGCTAGTACTGCGTCCTCAAACAGACTTTCCTCTCAGCCGAGAACTACTGTCTCATTGTGGAACTGTACACATACTGTCGCTATACTTACTGTATGCACTTTTGTACGTTGCTTTGGATAAAAGCATCTGCTAAATAAATAAATGGAATACAACAACGAGCTGGCAGTGTGTAGAAACATCTGTCATTTCATCAGCCTGCACTGACATGAATTCTGCATTTTTCAGGTCCTGTATAATGTATCCCTGCATTATGTCAGCATGAAATCGAGTAGCTCGTTCTGGATACTTATGGATGTACCTTTGAAAACTGTTGCCGATTTAAGTGGATAGGGCTGCTCGATTATGGCAAATCATAATCACGATTATTTAACACGATTACTCATTGACTTTGGAAACATCACACAATTATTGAACTTAACTGTTTCGCACGTAACATTTTTATGCTATGTAGCGCATGTGTTACGTTACATGGTTCGTTATGTTTTCATTAGCGTTATAAAGCTTAATATATTTTTTAACGTTAAATCGCTGTTTCCTCAAAGCTAAAATTAGCTGGAATTTTTCTAATGTAGTGTTCTAATCGCACCGGTTTTAGCATACGCCAACCGGCAAATCACACCGGTGTGACTGTATGAGCGAATGGGTTAAAAAAACGAACAAACACACAAAAAAATCTAGTCAACAGTGGATTTTCTTGAACTTTAAATATAATTCAACTGCAAAACAAAATGTAAAAATCAAGAACTGCCATAGTAGGTCACACCATTGTTCAGGAGGAGGCTGGACAATAGAATACGTTTTTTCGCCTTTCCTACGTGGAAAAAACACGAAGGGAAGCAGGTTGAGGAGGTGACGAGAAGACACCGGCTGCTGGCTGCAGTATGCTGCAAGAATGTCCAAGATTATAGCAAATCTTTTTTATTAATAATGCGACTGATCAAACCCACAGCCTATGACTCAATAAAACAATCACATTGTTTAATGTTTTTTTTAAAGTTTTGTATTTTTTTTTTTTTTTTGTTTAATAATTGGGCCAAAAAGAGGAGTGCCGCCTTACCTTTGCGAGTATGACTGTGCTCTCGTAATTTGCCGGTGTTGCAGCTGATTCCGTTCCCTCTACGAATTCAAGTTTCCCCTTGAGGAAGCCAGAAGCACGCAAGCACGACGGATTACGGAAAGCGAAATAGCCCAAAAGTATTGCCGCTAGTTTCAATATAAGAACATACATGTGATAATAGGTTACACATACACAGTCATTGTGGCTCAAATAAGCTCTTTCCGTAATAAGCCTTAATACTTTGAAATTGGCGCAAAATACTGTGAAGCCAATTTCAATTGTGGGAGGTTTCCAAGTTTCAGTATAAAGAAAATACTCCACCGGAGAAGCACCCGATTCCGTTCCCCACTGAATTCCGTTTCCCTTTACGCCACCATACTACAAGTCTTGCATATTTGCTAGGTTACCGTAGCCAGTGTTTCTCAATCCTACTCCTGGAGCCCCCTGTCCTGCATATCTTCTATCCATCCTTGCTCTAAACACACCTGATTGAAATTAGTGATTAACTCAGGTGTGCTCAGCTAATCAAAAGTGCCACTGACGAGTTCAGTCAAGTTAGGTAGAGCAGGGAAAGATGTGCAGAGCAGGAAAGATGGAAAATGTGCAGAGCAGGGGGCCCCCAGGAGTAGGATTGAGAACCAGTGCCGTAGGCTACGTAACCTAGCGAAATGGTTCAAGTAGTATTTTCTTTCTACTGAAACTTGGAAACCGCCGACAATTGAAATTCAATTCATTCAACTTGAAATTTGGAGGAACTTCTACGAATGACATATTTCTGTTCCTGCAGGACAGACAACTAGTGTCTTATGATTTAGAATTTCTTCATATGTCATTGGATCCATGTTTCCAAACCACAGCAAACGCGCCAGCAAGACTATAAATTCACGTGACAATGCTGTGTCGTCATCTCCACACTTTATAACTTTGCGGCCTCTGAAATTGTGTAAGAAATACGATAAACACGTAGGCCTAGTCACCTAGGGGAATAATGAAAATATAAGCCTTCGTATATGTTCAACGTCATTTAAGCCTATAAACACTATTTTTAGAGATGTGATTTTTAAAAAGTTGTTTTTAATGGCAAATCGCGTGGTTGCGTGGAATTATTGTTCGCATTTTATGTTTTTATTAGTGTCTATAGATTTTATTTCATATATTAATGACAAGGGAACAGATTTTTCACAAGGTAGCATATCTCACCCGAATAAGGTGTTCCCCTAACAGAGAACTAAAAGTATTGTAATTTTAGTGTAGGCAGCTTAACCGCTGCCACCACCTTTGATAACCCAGTCTTGTCCAGAGTTAGAGGCTTTGAGCAATCACAAACAGATATTGTACCATAAAATAATCTTTATTCATACATAGTTCATGCATGGGTTAGAGCAAAACAGCCAGTCAGCCAGAGGTTTTTTGTGGTTTTTCGCCCTCTCAGGAGCAAATCTCTAAATAATTAAGCAGCACACTTTAGCTAGCTATTCGGGTAGTTTAGCTAACTAGCCGGTTCACTTTTTTACCTTTTTCTACTATTTTTCGGCGTCAGATTTTAGGATATTCTGATTCTGGTTGTGTTAGCGCGTCTGCGCGTTTGCTGAACTGTAAACGTAGTTTTATTGTATTAGGCTAAGTGGCATTTCTTGTGCTTGATTTCTGCCTTCTGACTGTTCTGAGCCACCCCAGTGCTTTTAGCACTTTTTTAGCTGGTAATTCTGTCTCGGCAGTAAATCCTTATTTAGGGAAAGCATTTACAGTTAGGGGAAAAAATGTGGCCAAAACTGTGCTGGATGATCGGATTTCTGGAGGGAGACCTCCAGAATGAGTTCATCTGCGACCGTTGCCGACTTGTTGAGCACTTGGAGAACAAGATTCTTGATCTCGAGGCCCAACTAGCTGGACTCCACAGTAATCCTGAATTGTTAGAGTTCCAGGAACTGATTAGTACGCCCTATAGAGAGATAGTGTGCTCACCCAAGCCGGGTAGGGGGGAAGATACAGACCAGATAGGGCGAGAGAGCTGGGTTACAGTAGGGCGTAAACGTAGAAAGGGGCACAAAATTCCAAGAGGGGCAGTATCTCCAGAGATTGCGGTGACCAACCGTTTCGTGCCACTGCAGGACGAGTTGACCCACGATCCTGAGAGTGGGAGGACTGAAGAGCCCCAGGGCACCCAGGTGGCCTCATCCTCCAAGAAAAGGGAGTTGGTGATAGTGGGGGATTCAGTCATTAGAGGTGTAGATAGCATAGTGTGTTC